>NC_089598.1:34082573-34317357 GCF_019320115.1 Miscanthus floridulus
GGACAGTTTCAGTGATTCCCATGAGGACCCTGCTAACATCTCGTGGGATGAGTTCGCCGAAGCATTCACTGAGTATCACATTCCCAAGGGTATCATGGAGGCCAAAGCTGAGGAGTTCCACAACATCAAGATGGGAAAGGATAGGGTGACTGAGTACACTACTCGTTTCACCAACCTTCTGCGCTATGCACCTTCCTATGTTGTGAACTCTAAGAAGGAGAAGCTGTACTATTACCGCAAAGGACTTAACCCGCACATCAAGCTGAAGTTTGGTGGTATTGAGAGTAACACGTTGCGTGCTCTGGTGGATCGCTGCATCCAGATCGAGAAAGATCGTGCTAAAGCTGGAGAGGAGTATAGGGAGAGGAAGCATAAGCCTGAGGAGTCCTTCCGTGGACGTGATCGCAAGAGGTTCCGTAGAGATGCACCATCCAGGGAACGCTCTCGCCACAACAGGGATGACAACCCTAGATCAAGTAGGGGTAGTGGAGGCTACACCGCCAAATACTCCCGCCCTGCTTAGGATCATTACACCCGGGATTGTTATGCTTAGGACCGCAACACTCAGGACCATTTTAACCGTCCCCACTTAGCAAATGAACGCCCAGCACAGAACCGCTCCACACCAAGCACTGGAAACTAGAAGGCACCCGCGCCAACCCCTACAGGCGGTACGCCTTTCACTTGCTTTGCTTGTGGCCAACCGGGTCACAAAGCCACTGAATGCCCTCAGAACTCAGCTGCTCAGAAGTCTCAGTTCAAGGGATCTGCTACCCGTGGACGTCTCAACCATCTGGACGCCGAGGAAGCACAGGCTGCCCCTGACATTGTGTATGGTATGTTTTTAGTTAATGGCAATACTGCATCAGTTCTATTTGACTCTGGAGCAACTTGTTCTTACATATCATCCAAGTTTGCACAAGAACATGACCTGCCTGTAACCCCACGTGAGAAGCCTATCATCACCAATTCACCTTTAGGAGACCTAAAATGCACCCACATCTGTAAGAGAGTGAGCCTTACCATTGAGGGTCTTATCTTTAAAGCCGACCTAATCCTGTTACCTTCTACGAACCTAGATGTCATCTTAGGTATGGATTGGTTAACCATTCACTGAGGTATCATATCATTTTCACCTAGATATGTCCAAGTGACCCACCCATCAGGCCAAGTCATTAGATGTGAACCCCAGTCTAGAAAGTCCACCTCTATCCTGTGTGCCCTTAAAGCCAGTTCAGAATCACAGAAAGAGGAGAAGACAGTTCATGATGTGCCTATGGTCAGAGACTATCCCGATGTATTCCCTGAAGAATTACCGGGTATGCCACCAGACCGTGATGTAGAGTTCATCATTGATCTTTTGCTGGGAACAGGACCCATTGCCAAGAGACCCTATCGAATGTCAGTTGATGAACTGGCCAAGCTCAAGAAATAGCTTGATGAGCTCATCTTGAAGGGATATATCAGACCCAGTGCTTCACCCTGGGGATCCCCTGTTCTGTTTGTTAAGAAGAAGGATGGCTCAATGAGAATGTGTATTGATTATCGGAACTTGAACACAGTCACCATCAAGAACAAGTACCCCCTGCCAAGGATTAATGATCTGCTTGATCAGCTTCGAGGTGCCAAGTATTTCTCCAAGATTGATCTCAGATCCGGCTATCATCAGATGAATATTCGAGAGAATGACATCCCGAAGACAGCTTTCGTGACTAGGTATGGGCAGTTTGAGTTCACCGGGGTGTCCTTTGGACTCACGAATGCTCCCGCATACTTCATGAACATGATGAATAAGGTTTTCATGAATGAACTGGATAAGTTCGTGGTAGTATTCATTGATGACATCCTTGTCTATTCACACACCGCTGAAGAACACGAACATCATCTGAGAACCGTGCTTGAGAAACTAGCCCAACATCAGCTCTACGCAAAGTTCAGCAAATGCGAATTTTGGCTATAGGAAGTTGCCTTCCTAGGCCATGTACTATCAGCTGAAAGTGTCGCAGTTGACCCAGCCAAGATTGAAGCTATGAAAGAGTGGGATCAACCACGTAATGTGACAGAAGTCAGAAGTTTCTTGGGATTGGCTGGATATTATCGCCGATTCATTGAGAACTTCTCCAAGATAGCCCGTCCAATGACCAACCTTTTGAAGAAGACTAAGGAGTTTGAATGGACGCCCGAGTGCGAACAAATTTTCCAGGAATTGAAACAAAAGCTTACCACAACTCCTGTGCTAGCATTGCCTGATATCAGCAAAGAATTCGTGGTCTATTGTGAAGCATCCCGTCAAGGACTTGGTTGTGTACTGATGCAAGATGGGAGAGTGATAGCATATGTGTCTCGATAGTTGAAAGAACACGAGAACCGTTACCCAACCCATGATCTTGAGTTAGCAGCAGTTGTGCATGCCTTGAAGATCTGGAGACACTACTTGATAGGCAACAAGTGTGATATCTATACGGATCACAAGAGCTTTAAGTACTTTTTCACTTAGGAAGATCTAAATATGAGGCAACGCCGATGGCTAGAGTTGATCAAAGATTATGACCTAGAAATCCACTATCATCCGGGAAAAGCTAATGTAGTCGTAGATGCTCTCAGTCGCAAGAGTTTCTGTCACACTTTGATCATTGAATCCGTACCACCTGAGCTCAAGGAAGAGATTGATGATTTCCAACTAGAGATACTACCACATGGCTTGTTGAATGAGCTCCGCATATAGTATGATCTCACATATCACATCCGTCAAGCTTAGAAAAGTTGTGAAGAGATCGAATATCTCCGTGGTCTGATGAAACTAGGCTACAAGACCAACCACCAGGAAGATGAACAAGGAACCATCTAGTTCAAGAACAGAATCTGTGTTCCATCTGACCCAGTGCTACGAGAGGAAATTCTGTCAGAAGCTCATGATTCTAAGTACTGTATTCACCCTGGAAATTCAAAGATGTATCAAGACTTAAAGAAACACTTTTGGTGGAAAGGCATGAAGACAGACATTGCGGGACATGTGGCATGATGTGACACCTGTAATAGAGTCAAGGCTGAACATCAAAGGCCTGCAGGATTTCTAAAGCCTCTTGACGTTCCCGAGTGGAAGTGGGAGAGCATATCCATGGATTTCATAGTTGGATTGCCCCGGTCACAGAAAGGCAATGATTCCATCTGGGTGATTGTTGATCGTTTGACCAAGATTGCTCACTTTGTACCAGTTAAGACCAAGACCAATGCCGAAAAATTAGCGGATCTATATGTTGAGCATATTCTCAGACTGCATGGAGCTCCCTCTAGTATTGTATCTGATCATGGTCCTTAGTTTGTGTCCCGATTCTGGGAAGCTCTGCACAAGTCCATTGGAACCAAACTTGATTTCAGTACCGCTTATCACCCACAGATAGATGGACAGACAGAGCGAGTAAATCAGATCTTAGAAGACATGATTCGTGCAAGTGTACTGAATTATGGCTCTGATTGGGAGAAATGCCTACCCTATGCAGAGTTCTCTTACAACAACAGCTACCAAGCTAGCATCAAGATGTCGCCATTTGAAGCTCTATATGGCAGACCTTGTAAGACACCTTTGATGTGGTCCCAACCGGGAGAAAGATCGTTCTTTGACTCCGCTAAGATTCAAGATGCAGACGAAGGAGTTGTGCAAGTAAAGGAGAATTTGAGAATTGCTCAAAGTCGATACAAGAGCTATGCTGACAAAAGGAGAAGAGAACTTGAGTTCAATGTGGGAGATTTCGTCTACCTCAAGGTATCCCCGCTACGTGGAACTGTCAGATTCCATGTGAAAGGAAAGCTTGCCCCTAGATTTGTTGGCCCATACAAGATTTGCAAAAGGATTGGAAGGCTCGCCTACAAACTTGAGATACCCGAGGAATTGATGGGTGTACATCCCGTATTCCATGTCTCCTAGCTACGCAAGTGCTTGAGAGTGCCCAATGAAGTAGTTCCAACTGATACACTTGACATTCAAGATACACTTGAGTATAAAGAACATCCTATCAGAATTCTAGGCAGAGATACCAAAGAGACCCGAAGCAAGACTATTCCTATGTGCAAGATCCAATGGAGTAATCACACTGAGAGAGAAGCAACGTGGGAGAAAGAGTCTGACCTCCGGCCATGATATCCTAACCTTTTCGAAGAGTACGTTACACTTTAATCTCGGGGACGAGATTCTGTTAAGGGGGTAGGACTGTAACAACCCAAAAATCCACACACCAAAAATACCAGCTGCAAAATTTTTCTTAGAACTCCCATGTGTTGATGAGTGTCATGTATAGAAACCCAACCTAAGAGATGCATTAGGTATAACCCCAACCCAAGTCAACACATAAGCATGGCATACCATATGTTAAATCCTGTTTATTTAAATACTGACAAATAAAGTGTTGCATACATTGTTAACTCAAATTGTGATTTGGATTTCCATTTGCTTTATGTTATGCTTAACAACTCCTTTAAAGAAACACACCCTAAAGTAAGTATTACTCAAATCAAAGAATAAATGTTAAAAAGAAAACCATTTCCATTTGTGTATAACAAAACTACACCTATTTTTGTTATACAAAATAGCTAAATAAATTCCTAATATATATATATATATAAATAATATGGGCATCATATCTAAAAGGTACACCAAATTGGAATTCAAATTTCAAACCAAATTTAAATTCAAACAAAGGAGAAGAAAAGAAAAAATAGAAAAAGAAAAAGGGGAAGAAGAAGGCCTCGCAGGCCGGCTCGGCCTGCTCAGCCCACAAGCTAGCCCTGCATCGCGCGCAGGCCAACTCACGCGACCGTGCGACTGGCCTAGCAAATGGCCCAACACGCCGCCCACACCCGCGCGCCTCTCCGCTCGCTTGCTGCCGCTGCCACACGGGCCCCGCACGTCAGCCACCCCGTCCACAGTGTCATCTTCTCCACGCCAACGCCTCAACCGCCCACCGACCGAGCCCCGACAGCACTGGCAGGGGCGGGCCAGGGGGTTACGCCTGGGGCATGGCCTTGTCCCCTTGGCGCCGCGCCCACGCAACCACTCACGGCCGTTAGATGAAGCTCGCGCCCCCGATCACCGTTGATCCCCATTCGCCGATCGCCAGCCGTCCACCATTGGAGCTTGGAGCTCCGGCTATAAAAGCCCCAGCTCTGGTTGCCCTAGCACATTCTTGTGCCTACCACCACCTTGCGGCCACCCCCCTGCACACCCAAGCCAAGAGAGAGAGAGCCAAGAGGGGAAGAAGGAAGGGAGAGGGAGAAGAAGGAGCGCCCGACGCCGCCGGTGTCGCCGGAGCCGAGGGCGACGCCATCGTCATCATCACGGTCGCGGGTCAGCACTGCACGACTTCTGGAGCTACATGGCCACAACTCGCCACTGCATCGCTATCCTATCTCCCACGACACCAACGGTGAGCCCCCCGGTTCTTCCGCTGCTTGCCGCCGGACTTCGCTACTCCGGCCATGGCGCTCCACACCGTGAGCGCGTAGGCCAAGGCCATCTCCGGCCTCGGGGAAACACACGCACCCACGCGCACACCCGCGACCACACCGTGACCGCCCTACCGGAGCCCCATGGTGCACCCGCGTGCCTTGCCGTCGTCACCATGCCGTCGTGGCCGCCGGGGAGCCCCTACCGGCCACATGGGACCCCGAAGCCCCGCCTTGAGCCCTGGACGCCTTCGCCGTGCACCCACGGACCCGCAGAAGTCCTTACCTTCCCAACCGAGCCACCGGAGGGCCTGCATGCGCGACCTCATCACCGGCGAGCACCGCCGAGCCGCCAACCGCCGTGGCCAACGCCCTGGAAGGCCCCGGCTACCACTTAGACCCCAGCATCATGATCGCCGTGGCCTGGGGAAGTTTTCCCCTTCTCAATTGGACACCAGCGCCTACGGTAGGCTCACCGGCGAGCTCACCACCGACAAGAGCACAGTCACGGGAGAAACAGGGGAAACTCCCCTCGGTGGCCACCCGCGCATGCACCCGGTGCACATGGACCACGCCTGAGAGAAGAAGGGTGGACTCAGTCCACCGTAGACCTGTCTGTGGTCCATGGACCAACGCGTCTTGGTCTACCGTGAGCCACGCTCATGCCCACGAGTTGAGGACCACGGCCTAGTGGAGGCCCATGACTACGATGTGGCAGCATCACAGCTTGCCACGTGTCCAGCCCGGCCCAGCCTAGACCGGTCCAACCCGAAGCCCGCTAGAGCCGTTTGAGACCCGGCCCATGTTGACCGTTGATCGGTCAACGTTGACCATTGACCTGGCCCCACAAGTCAGTGGCACAGACACTATGGGCCCACATGTCAGATGCTGACGTCATGCTGACGTCACACTGGACCCACACGTCAGAAGCCAACACAGCTAGGGGTGACGTCATGCTGACGTCACGATGACATCAGCTGCTGACGTCAGCAGCCTTGGTCCCACACGTCAATGACCCTGACCGTTGACCGTAGACCGTTGACCGTTGACTCACTGTTGACTGACATTGACTTTGACCAGACCCACATGTCAGTGACCCAAGAGCCCTGGACCCACCTGTCGGAACTGACGACGTTGATGACGTCATGCTGACGTCAGCTGGACCCCACCTGTCAGCTCAGAACCGAGACGATGACGTCATACTGACGTCATGCTGACGTCAGCATGCCACGTGGACTAGTCACAGCGTGACACGTGTCAGCCTAGAATTAATTCAGCCTTTTTCATTTTCAGAAATGGTTTTAATCTTCGGAAATTCATAACTAATTCATATGACCTCAGAAAAATACGAAACCAGGACCAAAATTCATATAAAATCAAGCTCTACGCAATGAACCCATGTTTGAGTGTATTTGGCTCTATTGAATTTTCATTGCTTCTTTGTGCTATTCTATAGACGTCGCTAACGTGACTATAATACGATCGTTTGCAGACTCAGAGGAGAACCGGACGGACGAGGATCGTGAGTACCATGAGGAGTATGGAGACGACTACACTGAAGGTGCCACATCCCACCCAATCTCATAGCACCTATTACGCATGGCTAAAATAGAAAGGCTAGTGCTTTACTTTATTGTTATGATCACACTATGATAGGACTTGCATGGTAGTATGCTTTCTTGATGACCTTTACCTTGATGCAACCTTATCCCTGCTCACCCTACTGTTAGGCTAGTCACACGCTTGCTACTATATTTCATTGCTTATTACTTCTACTATGCTTGCACTACATTGATGCGTGGTGGAAACTGGTGTTATCTGGACTATGGGGAGAGTGCTGCGTGTGTGACTTGGGTGCGTGGAGGGTGAGGGTTGTGTCGACCAAGTTGGAGTATACGACGAGCCTAGGGCAAGTCTTGCCATGGGGTGCTACCTGGGCACCCCTGGAATGGATACCTGTGGTGGGTAAAATGGTATACGAGGTGGTCCTAGGTGTGAACCTGTGATGGGAGGAGCCCGGGATGGAGGTGCTGTGGTGGCACGATAAAAGAAAACCCTGATGGAGACATTCTGGCTTGGTCAACCCTAAGGACTTACTAGTACTCAGATTCACCGGGAAGCCTTACGTACCACTCGCCCTATATGGTGCGGGACGGCCGGACTACTTGGTAGGATATTGCCACTGCTGCTAGGTTGATAGCGGATAGTGTAAGGAGGTACGGGGCGCAGAGGATTTCCCCCACACCCTTCCGAGACTTCATGGAGACCTTGTGGACCCGGCTCATGACTCATAGTTTCAGCCACCCCAGACTAGACTTGGGGTGTACCAGGGCTGAATGGTAGAGTGGAATTATCCTAGGCTAGCAAGCGGCCGGAATCAGCCCAGTTGACGACGGTCAGCGAGGAAGGCGGATCTTGTGGTTATGTAAAACCTCTGCAGAGTGTATGGTTGATCGATCGATACATATGCCGACTTGTCGGCTATGGACCTTTCCTGGGTTTCGCTTAAACTAGATAGTGAGATGAGTCCTTCTCTTCTTCCCCCGCGAGAGAGTGTCGGTCGTAGCCAGGGGCTACGGGCCTTGAGACAGTGCCAAGAGGGAGTTGGCCTATCGACTGAGTGATGGTATGGAGATGGTATGGTGATGGTGTGGAGATGGTGGTGTATCGATCCCAGGATCGAAACCTGGCTCTGGAAAGGGAATGGGGTGGAATGGGGGTGGGAATGGTGTTAAAACTTGACCAACTATTATTATATACTTGATATGCTATTGCATAGGAAACCCCAGCCTTATAGGTTCCTTTTGATTATATCCAACTTGCATCCAATTTCCACAAAGGATTGCTCATAGGGTGGGAGTGGCCAGTACAAATTGTTCTGATAAATATTGGCACACAGGTTCTGCTGAGGAGTATAGCTCCGAGGAGTTTGACGGTTGAGGGGTTCGTGCCTACGCTCAAGTTTGGAGATCTTATCCGCAAGCTGTTCTGAATGAATGCTACTTTTTGATTCCGCCAATGCGGCGATGTAATAATTTACGTAATTCCGCACTATTTGTACTCTAATATTACCATTGTATGGATGTGATATTCGACTGGAATTTGGGTAATATGATCTACAACAGTCTTATTACACTTCGACTCTGTGGATTTCCCATCGCGGAAATCGGGTTGTTTCACAAACCCCCACTCCGACCATCACTTTCGTGGATGATGAAGTGGTCACAACCCATCCTTTGTTTCAAATTCTATGCCTTCACTTTACCTAGATGTGTCTCAGACAAAAAAAACGCGTTTGGTTTCTCCTGCTTCTGGATTTCCAGAAGCGCACGAACTACCCAGGCACTAGCAAGGCCCTAGTAGTTCAAAGCCAAGATTTTCATTGTGCCCGGTCACTCTCCTCGAAGGAGAGCGCCGATCTAGTATTTGTTTTTGTTACATCATCCTCCTCCCTCATCCATTCTTTCTTGGCCTCTTCTTCTCTTGTTCTTTGACAGGGCTTATAGAAGCACCCTTCTGGGATGGATGTTCTAGAAGGTTGACTGGCATAGCTACTCGCCCTGCTCCGTCTCCATCTGTTCCCTCCCTCTTCCTGGACAGTAAATTATCTGGATCTTCATCATCTTCCAAAGAAGTATCCATGTCTTCTACTTCATCATCAAATCCATCACCTTGTCCTCCACCTCTTCCTCGCCCTCTACCACGTCCTCTACCACCGCCTCCACGTGGCTCATCCCTCCCTGACACCACTGGTAGGAAGGGGACTTGCAACCAATCTCCCCATTCACAACTTTCTTTGCTATGGATTCCATCTCCACATTCAGTGACTTCATGCCCCATACATCCATAGAAATAAAAAAAGCCGGTAACTTTTCATATTGCACTAAATATTTCATCCTTTCCTTGAGCGTGATTGGCACCACACGCACCAAAGGTTTCTTGAGATCTAGCCAAACCCTAGCTCGTAGGTATGGCATAGAATTGATCCTACCCTCATTCACCACTACCGTGATGGGATCCCCAACCTTCTTTGCTACTTTCTCTGCCAACTCCCTCTTCTTCATGAGACCCTCTAGGACCCCTTGAATTCTAGCCTAGACGGGAATCTTGTCCAACTTGTATGCGAGAACATTAGAGAAACCATCATATTCTTCCATCACGATAGCCGCACCTCTGAAAAGCCATGGACTTCCTTCCATCACCCTCGACCAATCTCCAAGATAATGAAGTTGTACAAGGAACAAATTCGGACCTAACGCCTTGAACGTCACCCCTTTTGCCGCAGCCCAAGCATTTCTTAGGGTGCTAAACAGCGCTGCATGACTGAAGGGCTTCACCGTGTGAACCCTAAACAGGGATAGCCAACGAACATTTTTCACAAGCTCTTCGAATTCACCAGAGAAGTCAAGATCCTCCTCTTCCCCTTGCAGCTTTAGGCCCTCTAGGTGTACATCCAAACTAGGAGTCTTTTCCTCCTCATTCATCACCAACCCCTTCCCCTTCTCCTTCTTAGACTGATCCACCTTGCAGGGACGCTGGTCGCACTCAGACTCCTTGCAGAGGAGAGTGCAGCACGGGCACAATCTTTGGGTGGAGAGATCACGTCGATCTCAGCACTTTTAAGGTGGACTCCGACGCCACCACCGGAGGAGAAAGAAACCATAATTTTAGGGGACTTGATAGCATGAGAAAGGTTGAAACATAAGTGCGTCTCCTTGTTGGCTAAGCGCAAGGCGGCAACCTATCACTACAAGAAATTTAGGCGTCTATGACTGTTAGATAATAACAAAGACAACATGTTTCCTATCACTGACTGTCTGCGGTGATGAAGTGACTATCGTCACAGAAGATGGGTCACTAACTAGCTTCTATGACCACTAGAGGACGTTGCCATTGATACAATGACAATACTTCACCGGTCACTAACAAGTGACAACACTAAACTTGTCACAACATATTAAATAGAATCGTGCCACGTGTATGATCACATGGCACATGTGATGTGACAGAAGACGTGGCAAATAACATGGCAGATGACATGGCAACTAACATTTTGCATTATTATTTTTATTTAGAATTAGGCCAATTAGCCTAAATGTTTTTTTAGCCTAGCTAGAAATTGGCTTTTTTTATTGTGGCCCAACATCACAGTCCAAGCCTATATTGTGGACTGGTCCATTTTAAAAAGAGTTTGTCTACAGCATAACCAAGTGTTTTCAAGCACCCTCAACACATGAATTTTTATATCGTTGGATCTACATCCATTGGATGGGATTAATACAATAAGGAAAATATGTAAAAAAACAAAAAAATATGTGTCGGTGCAGAAAGTGACCAACACATAAATATTTGTAGTTTTGCCGTACATTGTGATCGGAGGTGGCCTAGCACTCAGTGGCACAATGTTTATACTGGTTCAGGCAATGTGCCCTACGTCCAGTTTGAGTCGGTCGGTGACTTTATTCCTGAGCCAGGTGCTCGAAGTTTGCAGTGGGGTTACAAACGAGAAGGAGAAAGATGGGGGTACAAGAGGTCCGGTCAGACTCTGGTCAGTGGGGCCGAGAGTGATGGGAGCTCCGCTATGTGCTATGTGTTCGAGCGTGTGCTCGAGGTTTGAACCTGGTGGTTCTGTTGTTGTGTACTAGTGAACTTGATCGATCTGAATCCACTGAGTTGTGTTGAAGAGAGCGCATCCCCTTTTATAGATGAAGGGGATGGCCTTACAAGCGAGAGGGAGAGAGTACGTATGCTGCTAAGTCTTGCTGCCTACGCCGGCGGGTACAAGATGATGGTAGGCGCCCACAATACTGTTGAATGTCAGATGCACGTGGGAGGTTGCGTCGTCTTCTTCCGGTACGACAGATGTCGGTGCCTGCCACACTATTGATACCCAGAGGCATGCAAGGGGTTTTACCATGTTCGCCTAGTACGCTAAATGTTGGCACCCACAGCACTTTTGATGCTCAGAGGCATGTGGGGGGAGCCTTACCGTATTGGTCTGGTATGGGAGTTGATGGCGCCTACAACACTGTAGGAGAAAATGTTGGCGCCTACAACATTGCTTGTGTTCTGTCATGCCAGGGAGGTCGCAGGGTACTGTCCTGCAGGTGTACAGGGTATGGTCCTCGGTATTGTGGTTGACTTAAGTGCGCTACCTTACTTTCTACGTCTATTTCCTGGTCCTTACCGAGTGGGCATCCCCGGTCGGTTGGTCCTAGTAGGCTTTGATTACGCTAGTCGGAGAGGAGCTGTAAGCAGCGGTTCGATGCATTCCCGGTCAAAGAAGCGGGTCGGAGTCGGAAGTGGTGTTTGGCCAGGCCTTTCGGTCGGAGAGGCCGTTCGGAGGCGGGCTGGAGACCGAAGAGGGAGTCATTCCTCCTTGGCCAGGCCTTCCGGTCAGAGATTGGATCGTCCTTCTGGCCTATCGTCTAGGTATTTAGGTCAGCCCATGAGTTGTGCGTTCCTCGCAATGTTGTCTATTGGGCCAAGCCTTTGTTGGGAAGCCGATCCATGAGGGACCCCGGGTTTATGAACCCAACAGGAGCCCCCGAGCCCTCGGCCGATTCGGGTAGAATCATCTGGGGGATTTTTATCTCGACGCTGGGTGCGCGCGAGCGCACCCGCAGGTGTAGCCCCCGAGCCCCTGGGCGATTCGGACAGAATTGTCTAGGGGTTTTTTCATGTTGCCAGCAGGGGAAGTTTTCATTTTGTCAGTGGGGGAAGTTTTTGTTCTGTCAGCGGGTGCGCACGAGCGCACCCGTGGGTGTAGCCCCGAGCCCCTGGGCGATTTGGGCCGAATGGTTTTGGGGGTTTTGTCAGCGGGCATTTGTGTGTGTTTTTTAGTCTAGATGGAGTCATTAACCAAGGCATCATTGCGCAGCCAAGGTGGTTAGTTTAGGGATCGGTGCAAGGTGGAGCTCATGGATCCTGGCATTGCTGCAGCCCGTGCAGCCGAGGCAGTTAGTTTAGGGATTGGGCGAGGCAGAGCTCACGGATCCTAGCGTCGATGAAGCCCGCGCAACTGAGGTAGTTAGTTTAGGGATCGGGCAAGTCAGGGCTCGCGAATCCTAGCCTCGATGCAGCCTGCGTGGCCAAGGTAGTTAGTTTAGGAATCAGACGAGACGGAGCTCGTGGATCCTGGCATAGATGCAGCTCGCGCAGCCGAGGCAGATAGTTTAGGGATCAGGCGAGACGGAGCTCATGGATCCTAGCATTAGTGCAGCCCGCGCAGCCGAGGCAGTTAGTTTTTAGGTGTCTTGAGCCCCTGAGCCCCGTTGGGCTTAGCAGGGGTTGGTTTGAGTTTTGTGCGTTAGCCCGTCCTCGGTTTCTCACAACCGAAGGGGCTGAGCTTTGTCGCTTGCCTTGATCGCTCAGGATCGAGTGACGTGCTCAGTGAGCTCGCTAACGGGTATGATCGAGTGAAATCTGGGTCCGTCGTTCATGACGGGGTCGGCATAGCCCTCTTGTGACATTCCATTGCTCCTTTACCTATAACCCGGCAGATGCCCGGGTCATTCCAGAGACCAACCTGGGTGGCCCGCTGGCCTCCCCTCGATGTATATTTTGTGGGTTTGGCAGAGGTTTCAGATCGACAGAGAAGGTTGAGATGACCCTATCTGCTTTAGGGCAGACTGGGCGAGGGCCGCACGGGGCTCATCTGTGTTTTCTCCCCTGGCTCTGTTTGACGCGAGGCGGCCTTGAGCCCTTTGTGGGCCAGCCTTTGAACCCCGGTCGGTCGTTGCTCATGTTGAATGAGGCAACTGCCGCTTCATGACGCAACACGGAGTGTTGTGATGCATTTAGTCGCATGTGCGATGCCTTAGTTCCCAAGCCCCCAGGCGATTTGAGCCTGAATCGTCCAGAGGGCACGGGCATATGGAATGAATGCGTGTATAGACGTATGAAAGCGAGGGTCGGTAATGTTACCTTGATGACTCGAGTGATGGGGTTTTGAAGAGGTCCAATCGGAAGTGTCCGACCGGGACCCGTGCTCATTGTTCGTGACGGAGTCGGCATGGGCCACATGGGGCGTCCCTCTACTCCTTACCTGTCTCTTGGCATGTTCCTGAGCCATTCGATTGACTTAGGAAGCCCGATGGTCTCTACTAGCGGAGATCCCATTGTTTGGGTTTTTCCATGTCCCGCCTAGGAAGGCAGAGAGCCGTCTGTGCGTGGTGGCGCTTTGGTTCTTGCACCCGGCGTGTGGTAGTGGTGGGCCATACCCAGGCCATGTCTCGTCTGACCAGGTGCTGTTCCGTCGGTCAGTGCGTGTCCCATCGGTCAGGGCGTGTCCCATTGTTTCCCATCCACATTGAATGGGGGTAGGGAGAGAGTTTTTTGCTCTGATCCTTTACCCTTCTTCAGCTGCCGCGTTTCCTCCTTAAATAGGGGAAGGGAGAGGGCTTCTTGTCATAGTCCTTTGCCTGTTCTCCAACTATTGCCTCTCCTACTTCTTCCTCCTCACCGAGAGTGCCTATATGCCACAGCGGTTCCTAAGTGAGAGAGAGGGTAAGCGAGGAGGAGGACTCACAGATCCCTTCATGAATCCAGAGTGTAATGTCGAGCTAGAGGCTGCCCGAGGCGGTGTTGGCTGTCTTTGTCTGAGAAGGGGTGGCTTTCACCGAAGGAGGTGGTGTAACACCCTAAAAATTGCCCCTTTTGAAATAGAGTTAAAATGATTTAAATTGGAATTTTTGTGCTCATGAAATATAGGAAAATAAAAATTTTCATTAATTTAAAATTCATCATAAGGTAGTAACATGTTTGAGCATACATGCCAGTGCATTTGATTTTATTGGTTGAGTGGTTTTAATTGAAAAGTCAAAATGGTTAAAATGCTTTTGAAATGAAATAAAAAATGGCTTTGAAATAAAAGAAAAGAAGGAAAAGAAAATTAGAAAAAAAAAATAAAACTACTATTAAAGTTGTAAAGTTTATCTTGGGAAGCCTAACAAAATTGTTCAATTTTATTTGAATAGGGAAGTATATTTGAAACTATACTTGAATTTGTTTTGAATTGGTCTTGGATTTGAAAACTAGAAATTGGAAAAGAATTTGAATTTGAAAAACTCTCCTTCTTCCATTTTCAGCCCAACCTCAGGAGCTGGCCCAATCCTCTTCTTTTTCCCCTTCCTGGCTTGGCCTGCTCGGCGGCCCAGCCGCACTCCCCCTCCCTTCTCCTTTTCCAGCATGCCTGGCCTGCTCCGCGCGGCCCAGCTCGGCGGCCCACTACTCCGCGCGCGCCTACTGCATCGCCCTCACGGCCCAGCTCCACCGCGGCCCGCCTCGGCTTCATCTCAGCGCGCACCCACATGCGCTCGGCCTTTAGTGCCAACGACCGCACGTGCCCATCCGCTCTCCCTCACTGCCCGTGGGTCCCACCCGTTAGCTGGCCCCGCTCCATTCTTCTTCCCCTTCCTTCTTTCCCCTGCCTCCCTTTCCTTTGTTACTCCCAACAATGGCACGCCCATGTGCGGCAAGCCACCATGCCGTCGTGCCTACATGGAAGGCAACCAATCCGCCCGCGCCCCGCTCCCCTTCCTTCTATCGCAAGCGCCCACTGTCTATAAAGCCTCGAGCCAGACCCATCCTTCTCCCCTTTCCTCTGCTCACGTCCAAGCACTCCCTGCCGCTGGCAATCCACCCCTCCCGCACCTCGGACCTTGACGCCGATGCCACCAGGAGCTCCACCATGTTCTCCCGCAGCCGTAAGCATCGCCAATTTCATGTTTTAGTCACCATTGTCCGGATTTCCCCTCACTCGCGCCACTTTTTCTCTCTCCAGCCACTATCGCCATCATCGACTAGTGCCTTCGAAGCCCTCCCAGACTCCGCGATCACTTCCATCGACCTCACGGTGAGCTTCTCCACCTCCCCGTGCCCCCGTTTCGGTAGTTGACGCCCTAGAATGCCGTCCTGGCGAGTTCCAGGCACGCCAGCCATGGCGCCACCGTGGGATCCATGCTCCGACGTGTTCTCCACCATTGGTTTGCGTCCCATTGAGTCCGCAAGCACATGTACTTCATTTTCGTGTAGTTTGTTTCGATCGGGATGGACCGAAACGCCGTACCGGCATTCATCGTGGAGCACCGGTCGCTACCGGCCATGGCAGGCTCGCCGGAGGTGCTGTGCAGATGGCAGAGGTACTCCCGTGCACCCTGCGCCGTTAGATCTTGCGTGGACGGCCTTGATTAGATCTTACCGGTTCGGTCCACAGCGAGCCAAGGACCCGGCGCACCGTGCCTGCGTCAGCGCTGGTCCACGCCACGTGGTGCACCGCGCTAGTCCGCGCACGCCACGCGTCAGCCCGGTCAACAGCGTGGTCAACCTAGCAGTCAAGCCACGCATGTTTTGCAGATTAGCCCCTAGATTTCCAAGTAATCAACCCAAAGTCCATAACAGTTTAAAATAAATACAACTCAGCCCTATTTTTATTCGTTTAGGCCCCTGTATTTTCCAACCTTGTTATTTGCTAAAAGTTATGCTCACTTCAGCCTCTGTCTGTTATGAAAACTTTGTCTCTATCCTCAATCCTCTTTCTTGGTTTATATAGATGGGTCATAATAAGGAGACCACCAGCATCAGAGAGCAAGAGGACCAAGCTACATTGTCTTTAACTGCATTCAAAAAGGAGAAGCTTGTAGCTATGCAACAACAAGCACCAGAAGGTATGACTCAACCTAGGAGTTTTCAATAGTGCTTGCCACAAGGTCAAACCAACATACCAAAGGGACTAGTGAAGAGACAAGTAGTAGAAGCTTGGAAGAATATGAAGTCCAACAAAGATGTTGGAAGGACGGCACATGAATGCCAAGATCAACCATAGCCGAAGCAAGAATAGAAGGTCCAGAAGAAATAGGAGCAAGGAAGTAAAGCAAAGAGAAACTACATCCAAGGAAGACTGAATAATGTGGATATGACTACCGCTCATGGAGCTAAGGAGGTTGTGTATGGTTTCATTCTAGTAAACTCAACTCCCGCCACAGTGTTGTTTGACCCTAGAGCTTCACATTCGTTTATCTCTAGTGCATACGTAAAAGAACATAAGATAACTATGCTTCCAATGAGGAAACCAGTGATAGTTAAGTCCCCAGGAGGAGAAATGAAGGCAAACCGCAAATGCCCAAGAATTAGTCTTAACATAAAGGGGGTAAAATTTGAAGCAAACCTTATTGTATTAGAGTTAGTGGACATTGATGTCATTCTTGGAATGGGATGGATGTCAGCATGTAAAGGAGTGATCAAGTATGCCCAGCGTTCGGTGCTTCTAACCACACCATCAGGAGAAAGAATTGAGTATGAAGGTATTCAGCCTGTACCTGAGGACAATGTGGATAAGAAGAGAAAGGAGGTCTCACCAGAGTCAAAATTAGGAAGCAATCAACATTCGAGTTCTATTACATCATCACATCTAGCTCCAATCCCAGGTCAGATAAACTCAGACTCTAAAGAATTAGAAGTTTCTCAAGCTAAGGTTACTCCACTCTTTCCACATGAGGTATGCATAGATGGGTGGACAATCACCTACGAGGAGTTTCAACCCCGAAAGATCAAGCGAGCTAAAAAGCAGTCCAGTCAAACAAAGATGAACTTACAGAGTCAGCAAGCTAACAATACTCTAAGCAACAATTCTATGGAGTATGACATCACAAAGATCTAGCTAAGAGAAAGTGTTATCATTGCAAGCAGGAAGGACATTATGTTAAATCTTGCCCATAGAAGAATCAACAAGTACACCATGGAAGTAGCCAGAGTCAGATCACTACTGGACTATTACCAGAAAGTGTCGGTGATAACCAACCTGAAAGAAGCATTTGGTGAGAGTGGTGAATGAAGAACTTATGCTAGACTATCCAAGATCCTTAGTTAAGGATAGGAGTTGTGCCCCTTATGTAATAAAAACGATAGTATCGCAAGTTGAGTCGATGATTGAGTTGTGCATCTTTACTGTCTTATTGAATTGTTATTATGCTTATGATTGTTTTGAATCTTTGTAATGATTGCAATGATCTTGTTGGGTGTTCCCACAATTTCATTTAGTTCATAGGTTTAAGGTATAAGGATTAATGAAATAAATAGTTGGGTTATGGTTTTCTTCTATTTTTCCTATCCTATCTTCGGAGCTGCATGTCTTTATCAGTTCATATCTCTGATTTTGGACAATAAAAAATCATGAGAAAATTCTAGACAACAGTAGACTTTAATCACAAGACGATGCAAGCTATACTTTGGTGTCCCTTAGTTTATCTTTTCTTAAGGGGGGTAGCCAAGTTGAAGAATTTGAAAGATGAAGTATCATACGTTCTAGTTTGCGCAGCGGAAGCGTGGTGGTACCCAAAGATGTAGGAGAAACTCAGAGTTTCAATGAGGTTTGGTTAGAAGTTCAAGGAAAGTTTATCCAAGACCATCAAGATGTTGATAAATCTACCGGAGAAGCTTTTAAGTTAGTTTGGATCAAGAGACCTCAGTCAAGTGTTTGAAGGAGTCCAAGAGGTCAAAGTAAAACCTAAGTATTAGCTTTGTCAGATCAGGACAAGAGCTTTGTATCTACAATAATGCATCTTGTGAAGTAGTGGCTTGCTCATTAAGTCAGCTAAGGAAGCATGAGTTGAACTAACATGTTATATGGAGCTATCCATTGTAGAGCATGGAAGTACCATCTTCTTGAAAGTAAAAGTGACATCTAGGAGGATCACAAGAATATATAGGACATCTTCACTAAGTTGGTCTTGAGCTTGTGATATCCTTGTTGGAATAAGATTGATTATGACTTGGAAAAGTGCTATCACTTCAATGAGCGAAGTCATGGCCTATTCCCTTAGCGACGGAGAATTGTGCTAAGAAGGTTCGAGTAACACCAAGGATTAAGAGTTGTATTCCTAGTTCGAGCAACTTAACTGGGATCATTAATGTTTTGAAGATTGGTGGTAGATTCTCTTTCGGACCAAGAACATAAGGAAGCTCTGTTGGATGGTGAACATACGAGGAAAAGAGAATTATGGCCTACTGATTAGGGTTACCTGAGAGTTGTTCAAGGTACCTGTCAAAATTTTGGAATTAGTTAGGAAAATTACTTGGAGTATGGGCAACAGGTATGTAAAGTAAAGTGGATCTTTATCAAGACGATGGAACTGCACGAGGAAGTAAAGAAGAATCCAAGGACGGAGTATTCCCATCTCTTAGTCGACGTCTTCTGAATCTCGAGGACGATATTCATCTTAAGGGGGGGTAGAATTGTAACACCCTAAAAATTGCCCCTTTTGAAATAGAGTTAAAATGATTTAAATTGGAATTTTTGTGCTCATGAAATATAGGAAAATAAAAATTTTCATTAATTTAAATTTCATCATAAGGTAGTAACATGTTTGAGCATACATGCCATTGCATTTGATTTTATTGGTTGAGTGGTTTTAATTGAAAAGTAAAAATGGTTAAAATGCTTTTGAAATGAAATTAAAAATGGCTTTGAAATAAAAGAAAAGAAGGAAAAGAAAATTAGAAAAAAATAAAAGTACTATTAAAGTTGTAAAGTTTATCTTGGGAAGCCTAACAAAATTGTTCAATTTTATTTGAATAGGGAAGTATATTTGAAACTATACTTAAATTTGTTTTGAATTGGTCTTGGATTTGAAAACTAGAAATTGGAAAAGAATTTGAATTTGAAAAACTCTCCTTCCATTTTCAGCCCAACCTCAGGAGCTGGCCCGGTCCTCTTCTTTTTCAACTTCCTGGCTTGGCCTGCCCGGTGGCCCAACTGCACTCCCTCTCCCTTCTCCTTTTCCAGCGTGCCCGGCCTGCTTCGGGCGGCTCAGCTCGGCGGCCCACTGCTCTACGCGCGCCTGCTGCATCGCCCGCGCGGCCCAGCTCCCTCGTGGCCCGCCTTAGCTTCATCTCAGTGAGCACCCGCACGCGCTTGGCCTTTAGCGCCTATGGCCGCACGCGCCCGTCCACTCTCCCTCACTACCCACGGGTCCCGCCCATCAGCCGGCCCCGCTCCCTTCTTCTTCCCCTTCCTTCTTTCCCCTGCCTCCCTTTCCTTACTTGCTCCCGGCAATGGCGTGCCTGTGTGCGGCAATCCACCACGCCACCACGCCTACATGGAAGGCAACCAATCCGCCCACACCCTACTCCCCTTCCTTCTACTGCAAGCGTCTGCCGTCTATAAAGCCCCGAGCCAGACCCCTCCTTCTCCCCATTCCTCTGCTCGCATCCAAGCACTCCCCGCCATCGGCAATCCACCCCTCCCGCACCTCGAACCTCGACACCGACGCCACCAGGAGCTCTGTCGTGTTCTCCCGTAGCCGTAAGCATCGCCAATTTCGTGTTTTAGTCACTGTTGTCCGGATTTCCCCTCACCCACGCCACTTTTTCTCTCTCCAGCCGCTGCCGCCATCGTTGACCAGTGCCTTCGAAGCCCTCCCGGACTCCGTGATCACTTCCGTCGACCTCGCGGTGAGCTTCTCCACCTCCCCGTGCCCCCATTTCGGTAGTTGACGCCCTAGAATGCCGTACTAGCGAGTTCCAGGCATGTCGGCCATGGCGCCACCGTGGGATCCATGCTCCGATGCATTCCCCGCCATCAGTTTGCATCCCATTGAGTCCGCAAGCACATGTACTTCGTTTTCATGTAGTTTGTTTCGATCAGGATGGACCGGAACGCTGTAACAACCCAAAAATCCATACACCAAAAATACCAACTACAAAATTTTTCTTAAAAACTTCCATGTGTTGATGAGTGTTATGTATAGAAACCCAACCTAAGAGATGCATTAGGTCTAACCCCAACCCAAGACAACACATAAGCATGGCATGCCATATGTTAATCATGTTTATTTAAATACTGACAAAAGAAACATAGCATACATTGTTAACTAAAATGGTGATTTGGATTTTTGTCTGTTCTATGTAATGCCTAACAACTCCTTTAAAGAAATACACCATAAAGTAATTATTACTCAACCAAAGAATAAATGTTTAAAGAGAAAACTATTTCCATTTTTGTATAACAAAACTACACCTAATTTTTGTTGTACAAAATAGCTAAATAAATTCCTAATATACACATATAAAAGAATGTTGTGGGAATCATATCTAAAAACTCCAATGAATAAGGTGCACCAATTTGGAATTCAAATTTCAAACCAAATTTGAATTCAAAAAAAGGAGAAGAAAAATAAAACAGAAAAAGGAAAAGAAGGAAAGAAGGCCCATAGCAGGCTCGGCCTGCTCGGCCCGCCAGTGCGTAGCAGCTAGCCAGCCCCGCTAGCGCGCGCAGCAGTAGGCCGGCCCAACTCGCGTGGCCAGCCCAGCTTGCGGCCCAGCGCGTCGCCCATGCCCACGTGCCTCCCCGCTCCCCTTGCTGCCGCTGCCACTGGACCCCACCTGTTAGCTTTCCTATTCATCTTCTCCACGCCCACGCCTCAACTGCCCATGTGACCGGAGGCCGACAGCCCTAGTAGGAGCGAGCCAGGGGGTCACACCTAGGGCATGGCCCTGTTCCCCTTGCGCTGCGCTCACGCAACCTCGCGCCACCGTCGGATGCATCCCACGCCTTTCCACCGCACGATGCCGGTCGCCATTGAAGGCATGGTGCTCGGCTATAAAGCCACACCCAGAGGCTTAGCCTCTCCCTCAGCCACCACCGCCGCTTGGTGGCCCAGTAGCCTGCACCACACTAAGAGAAGAGGGCCGAGAAGGAGTTCGGGAGGGGAGGAACAGAGCCACTCGCGTGCTGCCGAAGTCGTCGGAGCCGAGGATGATGCCATCGTCTTCATCACGGTCGTAGGTCGGCACTGCACTGCCTCCGTCTTCATGGCCATGACCCTCCACTGCACCACGATCCGATCGCCTTCGACACCAACGGTGAGCCCTCGCTGCTAAGACCCCTCCTAGCCCCTGGACGCCATAGCAGAGCACGCACACGCCACGCTCCCAATGCCGCCGTCATGGCGCGGCCATCGCTTGCGCACCCGGCCACCTCACCAGACTAGGACACCACCGTAGCACCACCAAGATGCTCGGAGGGTAGCCGCGTAGCCCGAGACCCTGATAGCCGACCATAGCACCCCGGCCACGAGCACCGAACCTCGGTCGGAGCTCCGCCGTGCACCATCACTGCGCGCGGACTCTGCCACGTCTTTTGGTCACCGTCGTCACTTGTCCTGGTCGCCCGCTGGCCGTATGAAAGGGAACAGGGCACCAAGACCCTTGGAACGGCCCCTAGCTGCCCTGCCAGTGAGCACCACCACAACCAAGCCGCTGACTGCTATGGCCAACGCCCTGGAGAGCCCCAGCCGCCACCCACACACCATCATCGTGTTCATCATGGCCTGGGCAAGCTTTCCCCCACCTTAATTGGATACCAGTGCTACCGTAGAATTGCGCTGGTGAGCATATCACCGGCGGGAGCATGCTGGGGATAGAAGCAGAGGCCTCCTCTCGCCGACTGCATGCGCCTACTCTCAGTGCACGTGAGCCAAGCCAAAAGGGAAAGAGGGTGGACTCAGTCCACCGTAGACCTGCCAACGGTCCATGGATCATGAACCTGAGTCCACCGTGAGCCACACAGTGCGGGCCGCACGGTAGACGAAGCCTAGTGGGAGCCCATGGCTACGACATGGCAGCGCCACAACTTGCCACGTGTTCGGGCCGGCCCGGCCCAAATCCAGCCCATATCCAGGCCCAACCGGCCTAGTTCGGACCCGGTCCATGTTGACCGTTGACCAGTCAACGTTGACGGTTGATCTGGCCCCACATGTCAGCGACACAAACACTTCGGACCCACCTGTCAACAAATGACGTCATGCTGACATCACGACGACGTCACGCGGGGTCCCACCGGTTAGTATCAACACAGCCGAGGTGACGTCATGCTGACGTCACGATGACGTCAGCAGCCCTGGCCCCACACGTCAGTGACCCTGACCCATTGACCATTGACTCACTGTTGACTTGACATTGACTTTGGTCGGACCCACATGTCAGTGACCCAAGAGCCTCTGGCCCCACCTATCGGAAACGATGACGTTGATGACATCATGCTGACGTCAAGATGACGTTAGCAGGACCCCACTTGTCAGCTTGGAGCCGAGATGATGACATCATGCTGACGTCATGCTGACGTCAGCATGCCACGTGGACCAGTCGCAGCGTGACACGTGTCAGCCCAGGATTAATTCAGCCTTTTCCATTTTCAGAAATGATTTAAACTTCAGAAATTCATAACTAATTCATATGACCTCAGAAAAATACAAAACCAGGACCAAAATTCATCTAAAATCAAGCTCTACGCAATGAACCCATGTTTGAGTGCATTTGGATCTTTTGAATTTTCATTGCTTCTTTGTGCTATTCTATTGACGTCGCTAACGTGACTATAATACGATCGTTGTAGCCTCGAAGGAGAACTAGACGGATGAGGATCGTGAGTACCATGAGGAGTACGGAGACGACTACACTGAAGGTGCTACATCCCACCCAACCTCATAGCACCTATTACGCATGGCTAATATAGAACTGCTATTGCTTTACTTTACTGTTATAATCATACTATGATAGGACTTGCATGGTAGTATCCTTACTTGATGACCTCTACCTTGACACAACCTTACCCCTGCATACCCTGCTATTAGGCTAGACACACGCTTACTGCTATATTTCATTGCTTGTACCTCTACTACGCTTATACAACATTAATGCATGGTGTTATCTGGACTATGGGGAGAGTGCTGCGTG
Organism: Miscanthus floridulus; assembly: GCF_019320115.1. Lineage (NCBI taxonomy): Eukaryota > Viridiplantae > Streptophyta > Magnoliopsida > Poales > Poaceae > Miscanthus > Miscanthus floridulus. The sequence goes on from NC_089598.1 coordinate 34,105,746, forward strand.
TGTGACTTGGGTGTGTGGAGGGTGAGGGTTGTGTCGACCAAGTTGGAGTATACGACGAGCCTGGGGTAAGTCTTGCCGCAGGGTGCTACCTGGGCACCCCTGGAAATGATACCTATGGTTATGGATGAAAACGGTACGAATATTTATTCGACCGTCCGTTCGACCGAACAAATATGAACACTTATCTGGATAGTTACTCGGATATCCGGATTTTTTTTCAGATACGGATAATAAAATGGATATCTTAGGCGGATATCAAATACGGATGTAATATCATCGATATCCGGCGGATATCGGATAATCTGGTTAAGTATCGGATATATCCGGATATTAAAACGGATATTATCCGGATATTATTCAAACTTTCTCAAATGAAAAAATGGCCTATATAAGGATTGTAGATCTTGATGAGCTGAACAAACTTGGTATTCAAAACTTTTCAATTTGAGACAATCTAGGGTTCCGAAAACTAGTTTGTAGGCGTCGAAATTTAAAAATCACAAATTTGAACCGTCCAAACTATCTCAAATGGAAAGTTGACCAAAACAACAATTGTAGATCTTGATGAGTTGAACAAACTTGGTATTCAAAACTTTTCAATTTGAAGTCATTTAGAGTTCATAATACTAGAGTCAAAGTGTTGTTTTTTCATTTGACCAAATTTGACTTGGTCAAACTTGCTCAAATGAGACACTAAATGACCTCAGATGAAAAAACTCTGAATACCAAGTTTGATCATCTCAGCAAGATCTACAATTGTTACATAGCTCATTTTCCCATTTGAGAAAGTTTTATCGAACACTAGTCACGAATTCTTGAATCTCATATAGACTTTCTAAAACTATGTCACACACTTATGAAATTTGAACTACATTTTATTCAAACTTTCTCAAATGAAAAAATGGTCTATATAAGGATTGTAGATCTTGATGAGCTGAACAAACTTGGTATTCAAAACTTTTCAATTTGAGACAATCTAGGGTTCCGAAAACTAGTTTGTAGGCATTGAAATTTAAAAATCACAAATTTGAACCGTCCAAACTATCTCAAATGGAACGTTGACCAAAACAACAATTATAGATCTTGATGAGTTTAACAAACTTGGTATTCAAAACTTTTAAATTTGAAGTCATTTATAGTTCATAATACTAGAGTCAAAGTGTTGTTTTTTCGTTTGACCAAATTTGACTTGGTCAAACTTGCTCAAATGAGACACTAAATGACCTCAGATGAAAAAACTCTGAATACCAAGTTTGATCATCTCAGCAAGATCTACAACTGTTACATAGCTCATTTTCCCATTTGAGAAATTTTTATCAAACATTAGTCGTAAATTCTTGAATCTCATATAGACTTTCTAAAACTATGTCACACTTGTAAAATTTGAACTACATTTTATTCAAAATTTCTCAAATAAAAAAATGGCCTATATAAGGATTGTAGATCTTGATGAGCTGAACAAACTTGGTATTCAAAACTTTTCAATTTGAGACAATTTAGGGTTCCGAAAACTAGTTTGTAGGCGTCGAAATTTAAAAATCACAAATTTGAACCATCCAAACTATCTCAAATGGAAAGTTGACCAAAACAACAATTGTAGATCTTGATGAGTTGATCAAACTTGGTATTCAAAACTTTTTAATTTGAAGTCATTTAGAGTTCATAATACTAGAGTCAAAGTGTTGTTTTTTCATTTGACCAAATTTGACTTGGTCAAACTTGCTCAAATGAGACACTAAATGACCTCAGATGAAAAAACTCTGAATACCAAGTTTGATCATCTTAGCAAGATCTACAATTGTTACATAGCTCATTTTCCTATTTGAGAAAGTTTTATCGAACACTAGTCACGAATTCTTGAATCTCATATAGACTTTCTAAAACTATATCACACACTTGTGAAATTTGAACTACATTTTGTTCAAACTTTCTCAAATGAAAAAATGGTCTATATAAGGATTGTATATCTTGATGAGCTGAACAAACTTGGTATTCAAAACTTTTCAATTTGAGACAATCTAGGGTTCCGAAAACTAGTTTGTAGACGTCGAAATTTAAAAATCACAAATTTGAACCGTCCAAACTATCTCAAATGGAAAGTTGACCAAAACAACAATTGTATATCTTGATGAGTTGAACAAACTTGGTATTCAAAACTTTTCAATTTGAAGTCATTTAGAGTTCATAATACTAGAGTCAAAGTGTTGTTTTTTCGTTTGACCAAATTTAACTTGGTCAAACTTGCTCAAATGAGACACTAAATGACCTCAGATGAAAAAACTCTGAATACCAAGTTTGATCATCTCAGCAAGATCTACAACTGTTACATAGCTCATTTTCCCATTTGAGAAATTTTTATCAAACACTAGTCACAAATTCTTGAATCTCATATAGACTTTCTAAAACTATGTCACACACTTGTGAAATTTGAACTACATTTTATACAAACTTTCTCAAATGAAAAAATGGCCTATATAAGGATTGTAGATCTTGATGAGATGAACAAACTTGGTATTCAAAACTTTTCAATTTGAGACAATCTAGGGTTCCGAAAACTAGTTTGTAGGCATCGAAATTTAAAAATCACAAATTTGAACCGTCCAAACTATCTCAAATGGAAAGTTGACCAAAACAACAATTGTAGATCTTGATGAGTTGAACAAACTTGGTATTCAAAACGTTTCAATTTGAAGTCATTTAGAGTTCATAATACTAGAGTCAAAGTGTTGTTTTTTCATTTGACCAAATTTGACTTGGTAAACTTGCTCAAATGAGACACTAAATGACCTCAGATGAAAAAACTCTGAATACCAAGTTTGATCATCTCAGCAAGATCTACAATTGTTACATAGCTCATTTTCTTATTTGAGAAAGTTTTATAAAACATTAGTCACAAATTTGAACTACATTTTGTTCAAACTTTCTTAAATGAAAAAATGGCCTATATAAGGACTGTAGATCTTGAATCCATGACCATGACTCCATGAGACCCATGAAGCCATGAGCTTGGCTATTTCTACTCATGCCGCGAAGATTGGTGCTTGTATGATGTTTGATGTATGATGTATCTGTATCTTTATCTTATTTGTTGCTTTACTCTTTAGTCTTTTGGCTTAATCTAGATGGATTATGGACTCATAGAGTGGTGTAATAGTTTGCGCACGTATGATATATATATATATATATATATATATGCTGCTTTTACTCAATATCCGAATAGATATTTGTATCCGACCTTCTCCGAATCCGATTCATACCATATTCGATACTCATTATTCGTATCCGTAACCGAGTCAATCCGTATTCGTATATGTATCCGAACGCTATCCGTGTCCGAATCCGAATCCGAACAGAAATATGAAAACAAATATAATATGAGTGATATCCATTCGTATCCGATCCGTTTTCATCCCTACCTATGGTGGGTAAATGGATTATGAGGTGGTCCTGGGTGTGAACCTATGATGGGAGGAGCCCGGGGTGGAGGTGCTGTGGTGGCACGATAAATGGAAACCCTGATAAAGACATTCTGGCTTAGTCATCCCTAAGGACTTACTAGTACTCAGATTCACCGGGAAGCCTTACGTACCACTCGCCCTAAATGGTGCGGGACGGCCGGACTACTTGGTAGGATATTGCCACTATTGCTATGTTGATAGCGGACAATGTAAGGAGGTACGGGGCGCGATGGAATTCCTCGACACCCTTCCGAGACTTCATGGAGACCTTGTGGACTCGGCTCATGACTCACAGTTTTAGCCACCCCAGACTGGACTTGGGGTGTACCAGGGCTGAATGGTAGAGTGGCATTATCCTAGGCTAGCAAGCGACCGGAATCAGCCCAGTTGACGACGGTCAGCGAGGATGGCGGATCTTGTGGTTATGTATAACCTCTGCAGAGTGTATGGTTGATCGATCGATACATATGCCGACTTGTCGGCTATGGACCTTTCCTGGGTTTTGCTTAAACTAGATAGTGAGATGTGTCCTTCTCTTCTTCCCCTGTGAGAGAGTGTCGGTCGTAGCCAGGGGCTATGGGCCTTGAGACAGTGCCAAGAGGGAGTTGGCCTGTCGACTGAGAGATGGTATGGTGATGGTGTGGACGGTGGTATATCGATCCCTGGATCGAAACCTGGCTCTGGAAAGGGAATGGGGTGGAATGGGTGTGGGAATGGTGTTAAAACTTGACCAACTATTATTATATACTTGATATGCTATTGCATAGGAAACCCCAGCCTTATAGGTTCCTTTTGATTATATCCAGCTTGCATCCAATTTCCACAAAGCAATGCTCATAGGGTGTTGTGGCCAGTACAAATCATACTGATAAATTTTGGCACACGGGTTCTGCTGAGGAGTATAGCTCCGAGGAGTTTGACGGTTGAGGGGTTCTTGCCTACGCTCAAGTTTGGTGATCTTATCTTCAAAATGTTCTGAATGAATGCTACTTTTTGATTCCGCCAATGCGGTATTGTAATAATTTATGTAATTCCGCACTATTTGTACTCTGATATTACGTTGTATGGATGTGATATTCGACTGGAATTCAGGTAATATGATCTTCAATGGTCCTATTACACTTTGACTCTGTGGATTTCCCATTGTAGAAATCAGGGTTGCTTCAGTTGGTATCAGAGCCATACTTGACCATAGGACAAAACCCTCAGAAATGGACGATAGAATAGGACGTGAACAACCCTTCTTTCGGTTATATACTGACCCTGCATTTACTTTTATGCAAGGCTTATCTATTATTGACCTGCTAACACCTGATTCCTTAAAACTTACAGATGGCAATGAATGTCGACTGGCCGCCTCTAGGACCGCTACCTCTGGACCATGCCAAGCTTACCTTCGACCTACGTGAGCTCAGGGGTTTTGCACAGACCCTCTACCGAGTTCTCATCACGTTAGGAGTCCCCGACGAGCTTGTCAAGGTCACCTACACCAGGAAACTAGCTTGGGAAGGAGGAATCGAAGGACCGGTTGTCACCTCAGTCGAGTTCCCAGCTAGCACTACCTTACCTTCTGTCCTAGCTTTCACCGAGTTGACTATAGAGGACACAGTCGAGGAGGGACTGCGAGCTATCTCACACAAGGCACTTCACAGAGTAATGAGGGACCACTATGAGCACCTAAAGACGACAGAGTTCTGTCTACTTCCCTAGGCCCTTGACCTCAGTCTTACCCCCAGTGAGCAGAGTTTTGCAGCCGGCAGAGTTATCTTTGCTGAGGAGGACAGATGCCTTCGCGTCTTGGCTATCCACCTACTAGAGCAGGACAGGTACGTGACCTAGCTGGAGCAGAGGAGATGTCAGGACCAGGCCCTTCTATGGGAGTACTAGGAGTGAGACTCACAGGGAGCACAGGAGCGAGCTAGTCTGCTTGAGACAGTTGCCAAGCTACAGGATGAGCTCAATCGTCGTGAAGAAGTCCACAGAGCCAAGGTCGCTGACTTATAGGACAAAGTAGCCGACCTAGGCAACAGGAACTGCTACCTCGACAGCAAGGTCTTGGAGTCGCAGAGAGAGTTGGATGACAAGAAGGCTGAGTTCAACCACAGAGGAGACAGAGAGAGGTCCAAGGGGATTGATATGCTGAAAATCCAATCTCAGAACAAGACCATGACCTAGGAGCTAGAGGAGTTTAGGAAGAAGGCCGTTCACAACTAGGGTCACCTGATCGAGGCACTCAGGCAGAACAAGTACCTACAGGACAAGTGTGAGAGGACATGGCAGGCTTGGTAGAAGTCTGACAAGAAGCGCCTCAGGGAGATGAAGGGTATGTGGGATCAGCTACCCAAGGAGATTCGCAGCAAGACAAAGCCTAGGATAGAGGAGTTTGAGTTAGCCCTGACTCACCTCAACCTAGACGCCTGCCCTACCCTACCTAGAGCCAAGCCTACTGAGGAGCTCGCCGAGGCCTTGAAGTATGTGTCCTGACTTCATAAGTCTGACGAGGAGATCGAGATCGAGAACAGTCGTATCCTAGCTGCGGTGTATGAGTTAGAGTAGATGACCCTGCGTGGTCATGAGTCATGTCAGTGGCTTCCATAAGTTGTACCCCATGATGTACCCCTATTGAGATGTAATATGAGACACTATGCATAGTACGATTCTCGCAAGTCTTCAAGTGTAGCTACTGGAGACGATGCTATGTAATAAAACCTATGTAATGAATGTTTTGGATCTTATTGCATCTTATGGATCCTATTGCTTCTTTGTAATGAGTGTTGGATAGTATAAATGTTTTCTTTAAATCATCAAAATCATGTAATCATATTGAATTATAAGCACTTATGGCACAAACACTAAAATTTCTATGATCCGTGTTGCAGATGCCGAATCACTGATCTAATCGCCTACTGAACCGTGGACGTGCGCCCACCCCTGAACTAGTTGAACCAAATGGGGGATGTGGTGGCAACAACCGTGGCCATGGCTGTGGCCATGGATGTGGAGGGATACCCTTCAACCTAGAGAATACCCCACCGCCTGAGGAGAACATTCCACCGCCACCACCACCGACTTTGGCAGAGGTGATGGCACAATAGACCTAGCTTCTTGCAGCTCTTGTAGATGGAGCAAACCGTCACCAGGGAGGTCAGCAGAATGACTTCCAAAGGAAGCTGGAAGGATTCCTGAAGCTAAGGCCACCCACCTATGATGGCACCGACCCTGACCCGCTTGTAGCCAATGACTGGCTCAAGGAAATGGAGAAGAAGCTTGACCTCACTACTTTCATCGACGATGAGTGTGTCGGAGCTGCCACCCACCAGCTCATAGGTGCAACACGCGCCTGGTGGGATAGTTTCAGTGATTCTCATGAGGACCCTACCAACATCTCGTGGGATGAGTTCGCCAAAGCATTCACTGAGTATCACATTCCCAAGGGTATCATGGAGGCCAAAGCTGAGGAGTTCCGCAACATCAAGATGGGAAAGGACAGGGTGACTGAGTACACTACTCATTTCACCAATCTTCTTCGCTATGCACCTTCCTATGTTGTGAACTCTGAGAAGGAGAAGCTGTACTATTACCGCAAGGGACTTAACCCGCACATCAAGCTGAAGTTTGGCGGTATTGAGAGTAGCCCACTACGTGCATTGGTGGATCGCTGCATCTAGATCGAGAAGGACCGTGTTGAAGCTGGAGAGGAGTACAGGGAGAGGAAGCGTAAGCCTGAGGAGTCCTTCCGTGGACGTGATCGCAAGAGGTTCTGCAGAGATGCACCATCCAGGGAACGCTCACACCACAATAAGGATGACAACCCTAGATCGAGTAGGGGTAGTGGAGGCTTCACCGCCAAATACTCCCGCCCTGCTCAGGATCGTTACACCCGGGATCGTTATGCTCAGGACCGCAACACTCAGGACCGTTTCAACCGTTCCCGCTCTATGAATGAACGCCCAGCACAAAACCGCTCTGCACCAGGCACTGGAAACTAGAAGGCACCCGCGCCAACCCCTACAGGCGGTGCACCTTTCACCTGCTTTGCTTGTGGCCAACCGGGTCATAAAGCTGCTGAGTGCCCTTAGAACTCAGTCGCTCAGAAGTCTCAGTTCAAGGGATCTGCTACTCATTGACGTCTCAACCATCTGGACGCCGAGGAAGCACAGGCTGCCCCTGATGTTGTGTACGGTATGTTTTTAGTTAATGGTAATACTGCATCAGTTCTATTTGACTCTGGAGAAACTTGTTCTTACATATCATCCAAGTTTGCACGAGAGCATTACCTGCCTGTAACCCCATGTGGAAAGCCTATCATCACCAGTTCACCTTTAGGAGACCTAAAGTGCACACACATCTGTAAGGGAGTGAGTCTTGCCATTGAGGGTCTTACCTTTAAAGCCGACCTAACCATGTTACCTTCCACGAGCCTAGGCGTCATCTTAGGTATGGATTGGCTAACTATTCACCAAGGTATCATATCATGTTCACCTAGATACGTCCAAGTGACCCACCCATCAGGCCAAGTTATTAGGTGTGAACCCCAGTCCAGAAAGTCCACTTCTATCCTGTGTGCCCTTAAAGCAAGTTCAGAATCACAAAAAGAGGAGAAGATAGTTCATGATGTGCCTGTGGTTAGAGACTATCCCGATGTATTCCCTGAAGAATTACTGGGTATGCCACCAGACTGTGATGTAGAGTTCATCATTGACCTTTTACTGGGAACAGGACCCATTGCCAAGCGACCCTATCGCATGTCAGTTGATGAACTGGCCGAGCTCAAGAAATAGCTTGATGAACTCATCTCGAAGGGATATATCAGACCCAGTGCTTCACCCTGGGGATCCCCCGTTCTGTTTGTTAAGAAGAAGGATGGCTCAATGAGAATGTGCATTGATTACCGGAACTTGAACGCAGTCACCATCAAGAACAAGTACCCTCTGCCAAGAATTGATGATCTGCTTGATCAGCTTCGAGGAGCCAAGTATTTCTCCAAGATTGATCTCAGATCTGGCTATCATCAGATGAAGATTCAAGAGAGTGACATCCCGAAGACAGCTTTTGTGACTAGGTATGGGCAGTTTGAGTTCACTGTGGTGTCCTTTGGACTCACGAATGCTCCCGCATACTTCATGAACATGATGAATAAGGTTTTCATGGATGAACTGGATAAGTTCATGGTAGTATTCATTGATGACATCCTTGTTTATTCACCCACCGTTAAAGAACACGAACATCATCTGAGAACAGTGCTTGAGAAACTAGCCCAACACCAGCTCTACGCAAAGTTTAGCAAATGCGAGTTTTGGCTATAGAAAGTTGCCTTCCTTGGTCATGTACTATTAGCTGAAGGTGTTGCAGTTGACCCAGCTAAGATTGAAGCTGTGAAAGAATGGGAACAACCCCGTAACGTGATAGAAATAAGAAGTTTCTTGGGATTGGCCGGATATTATCGCCGATTCATCAAAAACTTCTCCAAGATAGCCCATCCAATGACCAACCTTCTGAAGAAGACCAAGGAGTTTGAATGGATGCTCGAGTGCGAACAAAGCTTCCAGGAATTGAAATAGAAGCTTACCACAACTCCTGTGCTAGCATTGCCTGATATCAGCAAAGATTTCATAGTCTATTGTGATGCATCCCGTCAAGGACTTGGTTGTGTACTGATGCAAAATGGAAGAGTGATAGCATATGCGTCTCGATAGTTGAAAGAACACGAGAACCATTACCCTACTCATGATCTTGATTTAGCAGCAGTTGTGCATGCCTTAAAGATCTAGAGACACTACTTGACAGGCAACAAGGGTGATATCTACACCGATCACAAGAGCTTGAAGTACTTTTTCACTCAAGAAGATTTAAATATGAGGCAACGCCGATGGCTAGAGTTGATCAAGGACTATGACCTAGAAATTCACTATCATCCAGGAAAAGCTAATGCAGTCGCAGATGCTCTTAGTCACAAGAGTTACTGTCACACTTTAATCATTGAATCCGTACCATCTAAACTCAAGGAAGAGATTGAAGACTTCCAACTTCAGATACTACCGCATAGCTTATTGAATGAGCTCCGTGTATAGTATGATCTCACTGATCGCATCCGTCAAGCTTAGAAAAGCTACAAAGAGATCAAATATCTCCGTGGTCTGATGAAACTAGGCTACAAGACCAACCACCATGAAGATGAACAAGGAACTATCTGGTTCAAGAACAGAATCTGTGTTCCATCTGACCCAGTGCTATGAGAGGAAATTCTATCAAAAGCTCATGATTCTAAGTACTGTATTCACCCTAGAAATTCAAAGATGTATCAAGACTTGAAGAAACACTTTTGGTTTAAAGGCATGAAGACAGACATTGCGGGACATGTGGCACGATGTGACATCTGTAATAGAGTCAAGGCTAAACATCAAAGGCCTGCAGGATTGCTAAAGCCTCTTGACGTTCCCAAGTGGAAGTGGGAGAGCATATCCATGGATTTCATAGTTGGATTGCCCCGGTCACAGAAAGGCAATGATTCCATCTGGGTGATTGTTGATCGTTTGACCAAGATTGCTCACTTTGTACCAGTTAAGACCAAGACCAATGCCGAAAAATTAGCGGATCTATATGTTGAGCATATTCTCAGACTGCATGGAGCTCCCTCTAGTATTGTATCTGATCGTGGTCCTCAGTTTGTGTCCCGATTCTGGGAAGCTCTGCACAAGTCCATTGGAACCAAACTTGATTTTAGTACCGCTTACCACCACCAGACAGAAGGACAAACTGAATAAGTAAATCAGATTTTAGAAGACATGCTTCGCGCTAGTGTACTGAATTATGGCTCTGATTGGGAGAAATGCCTACCCTATGCAGAGTTCTCTTACAACAACAGCTACCAAGCCAGTATCAAGATGTCGCCATTTGAAGCTCTATATGGCAGACCTTGTAGAACACCTTTGATGTGGTCTCAACCGGGTGAAAGATCGTTCTTTGATTCTGCTAAGATTCAAGATGCAGAAGAAGGAGTTACGCAAGTAAAGGAGAATTTGAGAATTGCTCAAAGTCGATACAAGAGCTATGCTGACAAAAGGAGAAGAGAACTTGAGTTCAATGTGGGAGATTTTGTCTATCTCAAGGTATCCCCGCTATGTGGAACTGTTAGATTCCATATGAAAGGAAAGCTTGCCCCTAGATTTGTTGGCCCATACAAGATTTGCAAGAGGATTGGAAAGCTCGCCTACAAACTTGAGCTACCTGAGGAATTAGCGGGTGTACATCCTGTATTCCATGTCTCATAGCTACGCAAGTGTTTGAGAGTGCCTGATGAAGTAGTTCCAACTGATACACTTGACATTCAAGACACTCTCAAGTATAAAGAACTTCCTATCAGAATTCTGGGAAGAGATACCAAAGAGACCCGAAGCAAAACCATTCCTATGAGCAAGATCCAATGGAGCAATCACACTGAGAGAGAAGCAACATGGGAGAAAGAGTCTGACCTCCGGCTACGATATCCTTACCTCTTCGAAGAGTACGTTACGCTTTAATCTCGGGGACGAGATTCTGTTAATGGGGTAGGACTGTAACAACCCAAAAATCCATACAGCAAAAATACCAACTACAAAATTTTTCTCAAAAACTTCCATGTGTTGATTAGAGATGCATCATGTTTATTTAAATACTAACAAAAGAAACATAGCATACATTGTTAACTAAAATGGTGATTTGGATTTTTGTCTGTTCTATGTAATGCCTAACAACTCCTTTAAAGAAATACACCATAAAGTAATTATTACTCAACCAAAGAATAAATGTTTAAAGAGAAAACTATTTCCATTTTTGTATAACAAAACTACACCTAATTTTTGTTGTACAAAATAGCTAAATAAATTCCTAATATACACATATAAAAGAATGTTGTGGGAATCATATCTAAAAACTCCAATGAATAAGGTGCACCAATTTGGAATTCAAATTTCAAACCAACATTGAATTCAAACAAAGGAGAAGAAAAATAAAACAGAAAAAGGAAAAGAAGGAAAGAAGGCCCATAGCAGGCTCGGCATGCTCAGCCCGCCAGTGCGCAGCAGCCGGCCAGCCCCGCTAGCGCGCGCAGTAGCAGGCCGGCCCAACTCGCGCGGCCAGCCCAGCTTGCGGCCCAGCGCGTCGCCCACGCCCGCGCGCCTCCCCGCTCCCCTTGCTACCGCTGCCACTGGACCCCACCTGTTAGCTTTCATATTCATCTTTTCCATGCCCACGCCTCAACTGCCCGCGTGACCGGAGGCCGACAGCACTGGCAGGAGCGGGCCAGGGGGTCACGCTCGGGGCATGGCCTTATTCCCCTTGCGCCGCGCTCATGCAACCTCGTGCCACCATCGGATGCATCCCATGCCTTTCCACCACACGATGCCGGTCTCCATTGAAGGCATGGTGCTCGGCTACAAAGCCACGCCTGGAGCCTTAGCCTCTCCCTCAGCCACCGCCACCGCTTGGTGGCCCAGCAGCCCGCACCACACTGAGAGAAGAGGGTCAAGAAGGAGTTCGGGAGGGGAGGAACAGAGCCACTCGCGTGCTGCCGAAGTCATCGGAGCCGAGGACGACGCCGTCGTCTTCATCACGGTCGTAGGTCGGCACTGCACAGCCTCCATCTTCACAGCCACGACCCTCCACTGCACCGCCATCCGATCACCTTCGACACCAATGGTGAGCCCTCACTGCTAAGACCCCTCCTAGCCCCTGGACGCCGTAGCAGAGCATGCACACGCCGCGCTCCCGATGCCGCCGTCATGGTGTGGCCACCGCTTGCGCACCCAGCCACCTCACTAGACTAGGACACCACCATAGCACCACCAGGACGTCCGAAGGGTAGCCGCATAGCCCAAGACCCTGATAGCCGACCACAGCACCCCAGCCATGAGCACCGAACCTTAGCCGGAGCTCCGCCGTGCACCACCACCGCGCACGGACTTCGCCACGTCTTTTGGTCGCCGTCGTCACTTGTCCCGGTCGCCCGCTGGCCATATGAAAGGGACGGGGCACCAAGACCCTTGGAACGGCCCCTAGCTGCCCCGCCGGCGAGCACCGCCACGACCAAGCCACCGACCGCCGTGGCCAATGCCCTGGAGAGCCCCAGCCGCCACCCAGACACCACCATCGTGTTCGCCATGGCCTGGGGAAGCTTTCCCCCACCTTTATTGGATGCCAGCGCCGCCGTAGAATCATGCCGGCGAGCATATCACCGGTGGGAGCACCCTGGGGACGGAAGCAGAGGCCTCCTCTCGCCGACCGCACGCGCCTGCTCTCGGTGCATGTGAGCCAAGCCAAAAGGGAAAGAGGGTGGACTCGGTCCACCGTAGACCTGCCAACGGTCCATGGATCGTGAACCTGAGTCCACCATGAGCCACACAATGCGGGCCGCACGTTAGACGAAGCCCAGTGGGAGCCCATGGCTATGACGTGCAGCGCCATAGCTTGCCACATATCCGGGCCGGCCTGGCCCAAATCCAGCCCATATCCAGGCCCAACCAGCCCAATTCGGACTCGATCCGTGTTGACCGTTGACCGGTCAATGTTGATGGTTGACCTGGCCCCACATGTCAGCGACACAAAGACTCTGAACCCACCTGTCAACAAATGACGTCATGCTGACGTCATGACGACGTCACACGGGTCCCACCGGTCAGTATCAACACAGCCGAGGTGACGTCATGCTGACATCACGATGACATCAGCAGCCCTGGCCCCACACATCAGTGACCCTGACCCGTTGACCGTTGACTCGCTGTTGACTTGACGTTGACTTTGGTCGGACCCACATGTCAGTGACCCAAGAGCCTCTGGCCCCACCTGTCGGAAACGATGACATTGATGACGTCATGCTGACGTCAAGATGACATCAGCAGGACACCACTTGTCAGCTCAGAGCTGGACCAGTCGCAGCATGACACGTGTCAGCCCAGGATTAATTCAGCCTTTTCCATTTTTAGAAATGATTTAAACTTCGGAAATTCATAACTAATTCATATGACCACAGAAAAATATGAAACTAGGACCAAAATTCATCTAAAATCAAGCTCTATGCAATGAACCCATGTTTGAGTGCATTTGGATCTTTTGAATTTTCATTGCTTCTTTGTGCTATTCTATTGACGTCGCTAACGCGACTATAATGCGATTGTTGCAGCCTCGGAGGAGAACCAGACGGATGAGGATTGTGAGTACCGTGAGGAGTACGGAGACGACTACACTGAAGGTGCCACATCCTACCCAACCTCGTAGCACCTATTACGCATGGCTAATATAGAACTGCTATTGCTTTACTTTACTGTTATAATCATACTATGATAGGACTTGCATGGTAGTATGCTTACTTGATGGCCTCTACCTTGATGCAACCTTACCCCTGCGTACCCTGCTATTAGGCTAGACACACGCTTACTGCTATATTTCATTGCTTGTACCTCTACTACGCTTATACAACATTAATGCGTGGTGTTATCTAGACTATGGGGAGAGTGCTGCGTGTGTGACTTGGGTGTGTGGAGGGTGAGGGTTGTGTCGACCAAGTTGGAGTATACGATGAGCCTAGGGCAAGTCTTGTCGCGGGGTGCTACCTGGGCACCCCTGGAAATGATACCTATGGTGGGTAAATGGATTATGAGGTGGTCCTGGGTGTGAACCTGTGATGGGAGGAGCCCGGGGTGGAGGTGCTGTGGTGGCACGGTAAATGGAAACCCTGATGAAGACATTCTGGCTTGGTCATCCCTAAGGATTTACTAGTGCTCAGATTCACTGGGAAGCCTTACGTACCACTCACCCTAAATGGTGCGGGGTGGCCGGACTACTTGGTAGGATATTGCCACTACTGCTATGTTGATAGCGGACAGTGTAAGGAGGTACGGGGCACGATAGAATTCCCTGACGCCCTTCTAAGTCTTCATGGAGACCTTGTGGACTCGGCTCATGACTCACAGTTGTAGCCACCCCAGACTGGACTTGGGGTGTACCAGGGCTGAATGGTAGAGTGGCATTATCCTAGGCTAGCAAGCGGCCGGAATCAGCCCAGTTGACGATGGTCAGCGAGGAAGGCGGATCTTGTGGTTATGTAAAACCTCTGTAGAGTGTATGGTTGATCGATTGATACATATGCCGACTTGTCGGCTATGGACCTTTCCTGGGTTTCGCTTAAACTAGATAGTGAGATGAGTCCTTCTCTTCTTCCCCTGTGAGAGAGTGTCGGTCTTAGCCAGGGGCTACGTGCCTTGAGACAGTGCCGAGAGGGAGTTGGCCTGTCGACTGAGAGATGGTATGGTGATGGTGTGGACGGTGGTATATCGATCCCTTGATCGAAACCTAGCTCTAGAAAGGAAATGGGGTGGAAAGGGTGTGGGAATGGTGTTAAAACTTGACCAACTATTATTATATACTTGATATGCTATTGCATAGGAAACCCCAGCCTTATAGGTTCCTTTTGATTATATGTAGCTTGCATCCAATTTCCACAAAGCAATGCTCATAGGGTGTTGTGGCCAGTACAAATCATACTGATAAATTTTGGCACACAGGTTCTGCTGAGGAGTATAGCTCCGAGGAGTTTGACGGTTGAGGGGTTCGTGCCTACGCTCAAGTTTGGCGATCTTATCTTCAAGATGTTCTGAATGAATGCTACTTTTTTATTCCGCCAATGCGGTGATGTAATAATTTATGTAATTCTGCACTATTTGTACTCTGATGTTACGTTGAATGGATGTGATATTCGACTGGAATTCGGGTAATATGATCTTCAACGGTCTTATTACACTTTGACTCTGTGGATTTCCCATTGCAGAAATCAGGGTTGCTTCAAACGCCGTACCGGCGTTCGCCGTGGAGCACCGGTCACCGCCGGCCATGGCGGGCTCGCCGGAGGTGCTGTGCAGATGGCGGAGGTACTCCCGTGCACCCTGCGCCGTTAGATCTTGCGTGGACGGCCTTGATTAGATCTTACCGGTTCGGTCCACAGCAAGCCATGGACTCGGCGCATCGTGCCTGCGTCAGCACTGGTCCACGCCACGTGGTGCACTGCGCCAGCCCACTCACGCCACGCGTTAGCCCGGTCAGCAGCGCAGTCAACCTAGTAGTCAAGTCGTGCACGTTTTGCAGATTAGCCCTCGGATTTCCAAGTAATCAACCCGCAGTCCATAACAGTTTAAAATAAATATAAATCAGCCCTGTTTTTATTCGTTTAGGCCCCTGTATTTTCTAGAATTAGTGCGCACAGTCCAAAATCTATGTAAATTCAGTTTTTTAATTGTTTTAAATAAAAAATGAGTTCGAGTTATTTACAGAAATGCCATTGCACCTTATTTCATGCGTAACTTTTGTGTTTTAAGTCTGATTTGATCTGTTTGAATTGCATTAGGACCGTATTTACGTTTTCTACATGTTTATACAACTGTTAGGCATGTTTCCAATATTTCAAATTCATGGGTAGATTTAATCTGTTATTTAATTAAAGGTAAACTTGTTTAAATCATAATTTATTTATTTTAACTCCGAAATAGTCCGTTCAAGTTGCGTTAGATTCGTAGCGACGAGATCTATGCATTGGTAATAGTGTTTACTATATAGTTATTTCTGAAATAACATGGTTTAAATCATATCTTGATTAATGATTGTGCAACTGGGTTTTATACATAAAATATGATTTGTTTTACTTTTGTTTTATAATTTAAATCTAAAATTGACGTAATTAAATCTATATTATTTATAAATATCTTTTATATATGAATTCATATGGTTAACATAAATGAAGCCTATAGTTTTCTTTTTCACGTATAAGGCAAATCTCTCGGTAGTGGTAACGTTTCAACCGTAGCTCCGATTAGAGTGCTTCTCGCGACTGTGTGTTCGTAGCGATGCGTAGAATCGTATTTCAATCTCTTTTACTTATTTTTCTATGATTGGTGTACTGTTCAAATATAGATACAATTGTATGCTATGCATGTATGTGTATGGATATTTGTGTGGTGTTCTACGATTACGTCCAGTCAGTGAGATATACGTGGTGATCCAGAAGAAGAAGAAGGATGTGAAGATTAAAGCTTACCGAAGGATCAGTGTGTAAGGCAAGTATTGCATGGGACCATCCTTATTACCTATTCACATTTAATCACTTAATTCATACTGCATGTGTCTACCTTGTTGCCAATAAGGATATCCTAGATATTTGATATCTTGTACCTTGATACCTTTGGGATATTGCATTGGGTAGTTTTTGCTAGTGCTTAATCAAAACCATGATCTTGTAACTTGACTAATGGTATATGCAATAAACACTAAAACATGACTTTTTAGCAACATGGAAATAGGGGACTGGAGTGTTTAGCTACTTTCTAAATGCTTCAGATTCCTCTCCCTAAGGACTTATCTGTAAGCGATCATCCGGGACTTATAGTACAACTATGAGGGCTATATGGCTCTGGCTTTAGCTCAGTATGAGGACCTTTTCTAGCTTGTTAGTGGTTACCTTTATGGCGCATGAGGGTATGTTTCCTTTCCTGCTAGGATGTGTGTAATGTGCTACGATGCCCACGCGTGCCACTCCTAGAGATGGGCCACATACGCCTAGCGGCCCTAACTTGATAGACGAGCCTTTGAAAGGCTTCATAGTGAACCCTGCCGACCTTCCTTGGAAGTGGGTCAACAGATTAGCTACCTCGGGCGAAAGGGTAAATCATGACTCACAGTGAAAGTGTACAAACTCTATAGAGTATAAAACTGATATATCAGCCGTGCTCACGGCCACGAGCGGCCTTGGACCCTTATGGAATAGAGATGATCACTAATGGATAATTGTACTAATGATTAATTGTTTATGCTATACATTATTCATGTTTACCTGATCATGTGTTTATGGGCTTATGGATAAACTTGTTGCAAACCAATTGCTAAAATTATGCTAAACAAAGGCTAATCGCATTTAAACCAGTGTCAGCCTTTTGAGCCTCATGAACCCCATGATATAATTGTTAAGTACGACATGTACTTACGCTTGTTTTACTTTTCTATACATTGGATAAAAATCCCGGATGGGTACTAGATTGCTGGTTTGGAGGAGTTAGGCTTGTGGTCAACTAGTGAGTCGTCCCTATGGATTTAGAGTCTTCGCCAGAAGATCGGAGTCAACTTTCCGCTGTCTATACTCTAAGGTTATTTTCCTTTTACTAATACGTTATGTAATAAGTATTGTCTCTTGATATTACTCTTATTTGTGGCTATATGTGAGATTTGACTTCCTAGGCTTACATATAGTGTGTATCTGGTTTTGTCTTTAAAACCAGGTGCTACAAAGTGGTATCGGAGCAATGCTGACTGTAGGACGCATGCCTAGATAGAACTAGACATTTTAGCATGCTTTTATCTTGCTTAGTTCTTATTTTCTCTCCAACCTTGTTATTTGCTAAAAGTTATGCTCACTTCAGCCTCTGTCTGTTATGAAAACTTTGTCTCTATCCTCAATCCTCTTTCTTCATTTATATAGATGGGTTATAATGAGGAGACCACCAGCATCAGAGAGCAGGAGGACCAAGCTACGTTGTCTTTAACTACATTCAAAAAGGAGAAGCTTGTAGCTATGCAACAACAAGCACCAGAAGGTATGACTCAACCTAGGAGTTTTCAACAGTGCTTGCCACAAGGTCAAACCAACATATCAAAGGGACTAGTGAAGAGACAAGTAGCAGAAGCTTGGAAGAATATGAAGTCCAATGAAGATGTTGGAAGGACGGCACATGAATGCCAAGATCAACCATAGCCAAAGCAAGAATAGAAGGTCCAGAAGAAATAGGAGCAAGGAAGTAAAGCAAAGAGAAACTACATCCAAGGAAGACTGAATAATGTGGATATGACTACCGCTCATGGAGCTAAGGAGGTTGTGTATGGTTTCATTCTAGTAAACTCAACTCCCGCCACAGTGCTGATTGACCCCAGAGCTTCACATTCGTTTATCTCTAGTGCATACATAAAAGAACATAAGATAACTATGCTTCCAATGAGGAAACCAGTGATAGTTAAGTCCCCAGGAGGAGAAATGAAGGCAAACCGCAAATGCCCAAGAATTAGTCTTAACATAAAGGGGGTAAAATTTGAAGCAAACCTTATTGTATTAGAGTTAGTGGACATTGATGTCATTCTTAGAATGGGATGGATGTCAGCATGTAAAGGAGTGATCAAGTATGCCCAGTGTTCGGTGCTTCTAACCACACCGTCAGGAGAAAGAATTGAGTATGAAGGTATTCAGCCTGTACCTAAGGACAATGTGGATAAGAAGAGAAAGGAGGTCTCAACAGAGTCAGAATTAGGAAGCAATCAACATTCGAGTTCTATTAAATCGTCACATCCAGCTCCAATTCTTGGTCAGATAAACTCAGACTCTAAAGAATTAGAAGTTTCTCAAGCTAAGGTTACTCCACTCTTTCCACATGAGGTATGCATAGATGGGTGGACAATCACCTACAAGGAGTTTCAACCCCGAAAGATCAAGCGAGCTAAAAAGCGGTCTAGTCAAACAAAGATGAACTTATAGAGTCAGCAAGCTAACAATACTCTAAGCAACAATTCTGTGGAGTCTGACATCACTAAAGATCCAGCTAAGAGAAAGTGTTATCATTGCAAGTAGGAAGGACATTATGTTAAATCTTGCCCACAGAAGAATCAACAAGTACACCATGGAAGTAGCCAGAGTCAGATCACTACTGGACTGTTACCAGAAAGTGTCGGTGATAACCAACCTGAAAGAAGCATTTGGTGAGAGTGGTGAATGAAGAACTTATGCTAGACTATCCAAGATCCTTAGTTAAGGATAGGAGTTGTGCCCCTTATGTAATAAAAATGATAGTATCGCAAGTTGAGTCGATGATTGAGTTGTGCATCTTTACTGTCATATTGAATTGTCATTATGCTTATGATTGTTTTGAATCTTTGTAATGATTGCAATGATCTTGTTGGGTGTTCCCACAATTTCATTTAGTTCATAGGTTTAAGGTATAAGGATTAATGAAATAAATAGTTGGGTTATGGTTTTCTTCTATTTTTCCTATCCTATCTTCAGAGCTGCATGTCTTTATCGGTTCATATCTTTGATTTTGGACAATAAAAAATCATGAGGAAATTCTAGACAATAGTATACTTTAATCACAAGATGATGCAAGCTATACTTTGGTGTCCCCTAGTTTATCTTTTCTTAAGGGGGGTAGCCAAGTTGAAGAATTTGAAAGATGAAGTATCATACGTTCTAGTTTGCGCAGCGGAAGCGTGGTGGTACCCAAAGATGCAAGAGAAACTCGGAGTTTCAATGAGGTTTGGTTAGAAGTTCAAGGAAACTTTATCCAAGACCATCAAGATGTTGATAAATCTACCGGAGAAGCTTTTACGTTAGTTTGGATCAAGAGACCTCAGTCAAGTGTTTGAAGGAGTCCAAGAGGTCAAAGTAAAACCTAAGTATTAGCTTTGTCAGATCAGGACAAGAGCTTTGTATCTACAATAATGCATCTTGTGAAGGTGTGGGATGTGTCCTTATACGAGGAAAAAAAGTAGTGGCTTGCTCGTTAAGTCCGCTAAGGAAGCGTGAGTTGAACTAACATGTTATCTGGAGCTATCCATTGTAGAGCATGGAAGTACCATCTTCTTGAAAGTAAAAGTGACATCTAGGAGGATCACAAGAATATATAGGACATCTTCACTAAGTTGGTCTTGATCTTGTGATATCCTCGTTGGAATGAGATTGATTATGACTTGGAAAAGTGCTATCACTTCAAGGAGCGAAGTCATGGCCGATTCCCTTCGCGATGGAGAATTGTGCTAAGAAGGTTCGAGTAACACCAAGGATTAAGAGTTGTATTCCTAGTTCGAGCAACTTAACTGGGATCATTAATGTTTTGAAGATTGGTGGTAGATTCTCTTTCGGACCAAGAACATAAGGAAGCTCTGTTGGATGGTGAACATATGAGGAAAAGAGAATTATGGCCTACTGATTAGGGTTACCTGAGAGTTGTTCAAGGTACCTGTCAAAATTTTGGAATTAGTTAGGCAAATTACTTGGAGTAAGGGCAACAGGTATGTAAAGTAAAGTGGATCTTTATCAAGACGATGGAACTGCACGAGGAAATAAAGAAGAATCCAAGGACGGAGTATTCCCATCTCTTAGTCAACGTCTTCTAAATCTCGAGGACGAGATTTATCTTAAGGGGGGTAGAATTGTAACACCCTAAAAATTGCCCCTTTTGAAATAGAGTTAAAATGATTTAAATTAGAATTTTTGTGCTCATGAAATATAGGAAAATAAAAATTTTCATTAATTTAAATTTTAGCATAAGGTAGTAACATGTTTGAGCATACATGCTATTGCATTTGATTTTATTGATTGAGTGGTTTTAATTGAAAAGTCAAAATGGTTAAAATGCTTTTGAAATGAAATTCAAAATGGCTTTGAAATAAAATAAAAGAAGGAAAAGAAAATTAGAAAAAAATAAAAGTACTATTAAAGTTGTAAAGTTTATCTTGGGAAGCCTAACAAAATTTTTCAATTTTATTTGAATAGGGAAGTATATTTGAAACTATACTTGAATTTGTTTTGAATTGGTCTTGGATTTGAAAACTAGAAATTCGAAATGAATTTGAATTTGAAAAACTCTCCTTCTTCCATTTTTAGCCCAACCTCAGGAGCTGGCCCGGTCCTCTTCTTTTTCCCCTTCCTGGCTTGGCCTACCCGGCGGCCCAGCCGCACTCCCCCTCCCTTCTCCTTTTCCAGCGCGCCCGGCCAGCTCCGCGTGGCCCAGCTCGGCGGCCCACTGCTCCGTGCGCGCCTGCTGCATCGCCCGCACGGCCTAGCTCCCCCGCGGCTCGCGTCGGCTTCATCTCAGTGCGCACCCACACGCGCTCGGCCTTTAGTGCCTACGGCCACACGCGCCTGTCCGCTCTCCCTCAATGCCCGCGGGTCCCGCCCGTCAGCCAGCCCTACTCCCTTCTTCTTCCCCTTCCTTCTTTCCCCTGCCTCCCTTTCCTTTCTTGCTCCTAGCAATGGCGCGCCCATGTGCGGCAAGCCACCGCGCCGCCGCGCCTACATGGAAGGCAACCAATCCACCCGCGCCCCGCTCCCCTTCCTTCTACCGCAAGCGCCCGTCGTCTATAAAGCCCCGAGCTAGACCCCTCCTTCTCCCCTTTCCTCTGCTCGCATCCAAGCACTCCCCGCCGCCGGCAATCCACCCCTCCCGCGCCTCGGACCTTGATGTTGACACCACCAGGAGCTCCGTTGTATTCTCCCGCAGTTGTAAGCATCGCCAATTTCATGTTTTAGTCACTGTTGTCCGGATTTCCCCTCACCCGTGCCACTTTTTCTCTCTCCAGCCGCTGCTGCCATCGTCGACCAGTGCCTTTGAAGCCCTCCCAGACTCTGTGATCACTTCCGTCGACCTCGCGGTGAGCTTCTCCACCTCCCTGTGCCCTCGTTTCTGTAGTTGACGCCCTAGAATGCTGTACTAGCAAGTTCTAGGCACGCAGGCCATGGCACCACCGTGGGATCCATGCTCCGACGCGTTCCCCACCGTTGGTTTGCATCCCATTGAGTCCGCAAGCACGTGTACTTTGTTTTTGTGTAGTTTGTTTCGATCGGGATGGACCGGAACGCCGTACCGGCGTTCGCCGTGGAGCACCGGTCACTGTTGGCCATGGCGGGCTCACTGGAGGTGCTGTGTAGATGGCGGAGGTACTCTTGTGCACCCTACGCCGTTAGATCTTGTGTGGATAGCATTGATTAGATCTTACCAGTTCGGTCCACAGCGAGCCATGGACCCAGCGCACCGTGCCTGCGTCAGCGCTGGTCCACGCCACATGGTGCACCATGCCAATCAGCGCACGCCACGCGTTAGCCCGGTCAGCAGCGCGGTCAACCCAGTAGTCAAGCCGTGCATGTTTTGCAGATTAGCCCCTGGATTTCCAAGTAATCAACCCGCAGTCCATAACAGTTTAAAATAAATACAAGTCAGCCCTGTTTTTATTCGTTTAGGCCCCTGTATTTTCCAGAATTAGGGCGCACAGTCCAAAATCTATGTAAATTCAGTTTTTTAATTGTTTTAAATAAAAAATGAGTTTGAGTTATTTACAGAAATGCCATTGCACCTTATTTCATGCGTAACTTTTGCGTTTTAAGTCCGATTTGATCCGTTCGAATTGCGTTAGGACCGTATTTACGCTTTCTACATGTTTATACAACTGTTAGGCATGTTTCCAATATTTCAAATTCATGGGTAGATTTAATCTGTTATTTAATTAAAGGTAAACTTGTTTAAATCATAATTTATTTATTTTAACTCCGAAATAGTCCGTTCAAGTCGCGTTAGATTCGTAGCGACGAGATCTACGCATTGGTAATAGTGTTTACTATATAGTTATTTCTGAAATAACATGGTTTAAATCATATCTTGATTAATGATTGTGCAACTGGGTTTTATACATAAAATATGATTTGTTTTACTTTTGTTTTATAATTTAAATCTAAAATTGACTTAATTTAATCTATATTATTTATAAATATCTTTTAATATGAATTCATATGGTTAACATAAATGAAGCCTATAGTTTTTTTTCCACATATAAGGCAAATCTCTTGGTAGTGGTAACGTTTCAACCGTAGCTCCGATTAGAGTGCTTCTCACGACTATGTGTTCGTAGCGATGCGTAGAATCATATTTCAATCTCTTTTACTTATTTTTCTATGATTGGTGTACTATTCTAATATAGATGCAATTGTATGCTATGCATGTATGTGTATGGATGTTTGTGTGGTGTTCTATGATTACGTCCAGTCGGCGAGATATACGTGGTGTTCCAGATGAAGAAGGATGTGAAGATTAAAGCTTACCAAAGGATCGGTGTGTAAGGCTAGTATAGCATGGGACCATCCTTGTTACCTATTCACATTTAATCACTTAATTTATACTGTATGTGTCTACCTTGTTGCCAATAAGGATATCCTAGATATTTGATATCTTGTTCCTTGATACCTTTGGGATATTGCATTGGGTAGTTTTTGCTAGTGCTTAATCAAAACCATGATCTTGTAACTTGACTAATGGTATATGCAATAAACACTAAAACATGACTTTTTAGCAACATGGAAACAGGGGACTGGAGTGTTTAGCTACTTTCTAAATGCTTCAGATTCCTCTCCCTAAGGACTTATCTGTAAGCGATCATCCGGGACTTATAGTACAACTATGAGGGCTATATGGCTCTGGCTTTAGCTCAGTATGAGGACCTTTTCTAGCTTGTTAGTGGTTACCTTTATGGCGCATGAGGGTATGTTTCCTTTCCTGCTAGGATGTGTGTAACATGCTACGATGCCCACGCGTGCCACTCCTAGAGATGGGCCACATACGCCTAGCGGCCCTAACTTGTTAGACGAGCCTTTGAAAGGCTTCATAGTGAACCCTGCCGACCTTCCTTGGAAGTGGGTCAACAAATTAGCTACCTCGGGCGAAAGGGTAAATCACGACTCACAGTGAAAGTGTACAAACTCTACAGAGTATAAAACTGATATATCAGCCGTGCTCACGGCCACGAGCGGCCTTGGACCCTTATAGAATAGAGATGATCACTAATGGATAATTGTACTAATGATTAATTGTTTATGCTATACATTATTCATGTTTACCTGATCATGTGTTTATGGGCTTATGGATAAACTTGTTGCAAACCAATTGCTAAAATTATGCTAAACAAAGGCTAATCGCATTTAAACCAGTGTCAGCCTTTTGAGCCTCATGAACCCCATGATATAATTGTTAAGTATGACATGTACTTACGCTTGTTTTACTTTTCTATACATGGGATAAAAATCCTAGATGGGTACAAGATTGCTGGTTTGGAGGAGTTAGGCTTGTGGTCAACTAGTGAGTCGTCCCTATGGATTTAGAGTCTTCGCTAGAAGATCGGAGTCAACTTTTCGCTGTCTATACTATGAGGTTATTTTCCTTTTACTAATACGTTATGTAATAAGTATTGTCTCTTGATATTACTCTTATTTGTGGCTATATGTGAGATTTGACTTCCTAGGCTCACATATAGTGTGTATCTAGTTTTGTCTTTAAAACCGGGTGCTACAGGTGGCGCGTTGGATTCATCTGCGAGGCCTTTTTTGGATGGAGCCGTGCGTGGATTCTTTCCGATGGATCTTCACCGGGCAAGTCTTGTTGGAAGGGAAGTTGCCCAGGATCATGCTAGTGGAGGGTTCCGTGCCTGCAGCTGCTCAGGTTGGCTAGTTCATAAAGTTTGATGAGATCTCTTCTAGCCATGGTGAAGGTTAGGAGCTCCATGCTCTTCTACTGAGCATCTATCGGTGCGATGCCCTTGAGGTACCCGTTGCGCTCGCTGAAGTTGAGGGAGTAGAACCGGGCAGGGCCCTTGCGGTGGCGTGTGCCGTGGCTTCTCCTTTGGCGTCAGCGAATGCCATCGAGCGGCCGTAGTAGTATTTGGAGTAGAAGTAGTCAGCAAATGTAATCGTTAAGTTTGGGGGAGCCCCCATGTGAACAGTTTTTGTATCAATGAATACGTTAGTTCTATTTTTGTGATAGAATCACTATCCGTTCCTTGTTTTTTATCCTAGCATAGCTTTGTTTTTATCCTTTCTTTTTTGCACCTGCCCGTTCGTTCCATAGGCTGTAGTTTTTAAGAACCTAGGCATGGCCTGCGGGGCTCGACTGCTCATAACCATAGGTCATGGCGGGGTGCGTTCGGTTGGGAGTAAGAACAAAGTCATGTAGGTTAATCAAAGGAATGGAATGCGCTTTTGTTCGGGGACAAAGTTTTTACCATGTGATAGTAAAAAAGAGAGGTGCATTACAGGAGCAAGTATTGAATAAAAGTGGTAAGACTGAATTTAGCGGAAAATGACGTAGTTGTTCAATGTTCCAAGTGTTGCTGAGAACGTTACCGTTGTCGTCCTTCAGTCGGTAGGCACCTGGTCGGATCACTTCGCTCACCGTATAGGGTCCTTCCCATGGTGGATAGAGTTTGTGTTTTTCCTTCGTTGATTGGGTCCTCCGGAGCACGAGATCACCGACTTCGAGGATCCTCCCCCTAATCTTCCTTTCGTGGTACCTGCGTAGAGTTTGCTGGTAGCGAGCAGAGTGGATGATGGTTGTCTCATAGGCCTCCTCGAGCAGGTCGATTGTGTCTTGCTAAGCCTCCGCAGCTCGGTCGCGATCGAAAGCCTTCGCTCTTGGGGCGCCATGGTCGAGGTCGGAGGGTAGCACTGCTTTAGCTCCGTAGGCCAGGAAGAAGGGTGTGAACCCTGTGGATCAGTTTAGGGTCATTCTCAGGCTCCAGAGGATCACTGGCACCTCTACAACCCATCGTCCAGCGTACTTGTTGAGTCGGTCGAAGATGTGTGGCTTAAGTCCTTGGGGGATCATGCCATTGGCACGCTCGACCTGACCATTAGTACGTGGGTGTCCGACCGAGGTCCAGTCGATCCTGATGCCATATCCATCACTGAAGTCCAGGAACTTCTTCCCGGTGAAGTTAGTCCCATGGTGAGTGATGATGCAGTTAGGAACACTGAACCAGTAGATGATGTCGAGGAAGAATTTGACCGCTTCTTCCGAGCGGATGTTGGTGATGGGCCTGGCCTCTATCCACTTAGTGAACTTGTCGACCGCCACGAGTAGGTGAGTGAAGCCGCCCGGGCCTTTTTTGAGGGGTCCTACCATGTCGAGGCCCCAGACCACTAATGCCCAGGTGACGGGGATGGTTTGGAGCTCTTATGCTGGCAAATGGGTTTGTCGAGCATAGAACTGGCATCCTTCACACCTACGGACGACCTCCTCTGCATCTTGTAGTGCGGTGGGCCAGTAAAAACCTTGGCGAAAGGCTTTTTTGGCCAAGGACCTTGGTGTCACGTGATGTCCGCAGATTTTGGTAAGGACCTCGAGGAGGAGCTGCTTCCCTCAGTCGGTCGAGATGCACTTCATGAGTATTCCCGACAGACTTCGTTTGTAGGGTTCGTTTCTGATCTTGACGAAGGTCTTGGTGCGTCGAGTGATTTGTCATGCTTCGGTCCTTTCGAATCGGAGAATCTCCTCGAGGAGGTAGGCGAGTAGCGATGCTCACCAGTTGGTTTGATTGAGTGCCAATACGGCAACGTCGGCGGGTGGCGTCATCATAGAGGCACTAGGGTCGGAGCCCCCGAGCGTCGGCCTAGCGTCGGGGTCAAAGCCCCCGAGCGCCCGCTTGGCGTTGGGGTGTGTCTGGATCAGACCTTCCAGGACATGGGTGGATGGCTCATGGAGATCGTTGATGAAGATCCCGCTCGAGGATGGATCCCGCTTGACGGCCAATTTTGTGAGAAAATCGACAGCATTGTTGTCCTTTTGGGGGATGTGATGCAACTCAATCCCCTAGAATTTATCCTCGAGCTTGCGCATCTCCTATCAGTATGTCTGCATGGGGCACCCAAGACCATTGTCTCTGATAGAGGGTCATTGTTCATATCCAAGTTTTGGAAAAGTCTACATGAGTCTTTAGGAACTAAACTTATCCATAGTTCTACTTATCATCGGCAAACAGACGGATAGACTAAAAGGGTAAATCAAATTCTTGAAGATATGTTAAGAGCATGTGTTCTTTCCTTTGGTGTTAAATGGGATGAATGCCTTCCCTTAGCTGAATTCTCATATAACAACAGCCATCAAGAGAGCATTAAAATGGCACCGTTTGAAGCACTGTATGGCCGTAGGTGCCAAACACCTTTAAATTAGTCAGAATCTGGAGAACGTTGGTTCTTTGGACCGGATGTGGTCAAGGAAGCTGAAGAGAAAGTTAAACTCATACAAGCCAATATGAAGGTAGCTCAATCCCGACAGAAAAGCTATGCTGATAAGAGGAGACGACCGCTAGAATTCAAAGTGGGAGATTATGTCTACCTCAAGGTATCACCGATGAAAGGAGTTCATTGATTTGGGATTCAGGGAAAGTTGGCACCCCGTTATGTAGGTCCTTTTCAGATCCAACAACGATGTGGACCAGTCGCCTATCGCGTCAAGCTACCAGATCACATGTCAGCGGTACATGATATCTTTCATGTGTCTCAGTTAAAGAAGTGTCTTCAAGTACCTGACCAAGAAATCGACTTTGGTGATGTAGAACTAGAACCTGATTTGACTTATGCCGAGTACCCCATTAGAGTCTTAGATCAGAAAGATCGAGTCACTCGTAGACGTACAATCAAGTTCTACAAAGTATAATGGAATCAACACACGGAAGATGAAGCTACTTGGGAGTCTGAGGATTACTTAGAAGAGAACTTTCCTGACTTCTACGCTTCTATCTAGTTGCAATACCTTGTCTACATTGTAACTTGTCTTGCTGTTAATAGAATGGAAAACCCCCTCACTAGCCTTTTGAATAAAGTTATGATGTGTTAGCTTGACACATTTCCTTTTCCATTACTTAGCCTTAAGTTTTAAATCTCGGGACGAGATTTCTTTAAGGGGGAAGGGTTGTAACACCTCTGGTGTTTTGACCTAATACTAAAATTTGACATGTCATCATGTGCATTGCAACGCATTCATATAGTATAAAGTTTTGAATGCATTCACTAAATAAGGTTTATTTCATAATGTTGTTATTTCATGTGATGTGTTTCAAAAACCCTAAATACAGATCATGACCACAAGGGTTAAATTTCATGTGATCATGAGAGGTCATATGTCCTTTGACTCAAATAATCCTAATGGGCCATGTTACTGGTCAAAAATCAAAATCTAAGTGAAAGGAAGACAAATCAAATTTGAATTCATATTCAAATTATATAAGTCCTTTTTGCCCCTTTTTACTAATTCAAAATCCATGAGGAATTTGGGGTTGAGGCAAAAAGCAAAGTTGGAGATTATTTTATAAGGATCAACGTTGGTATTCAAAGTTTTTCAAGTTTACATACAAAATTTGGAGTAATTTTGAAATGATTCAAATGCTTAAATGCACCCCAAATTCAAATTTCAAAATGGAGGCAGAATTTGAAAATGTTCCTAGAAGCAAAGTTGTAGAGTTTGAAAAATTGAACAACTTTCATTTTTGGAGATTTTCAACTTCTTTAGAAAATTTCTGAGTAATTTGAGAAATGAATGCAGTGGCAGTTCTGTAATTATTTCAAAAATTCACCTCCACCTCTCTGCTTGCCGCCGACGCCACGCGGAGGTCACCGCCGATCGGGTTTCACCGCTTTCATACGCAGTGACACGACCAAACCTCCATGGCGTGTTCGCCTGTGTGCTGTCATCACCGTACGCCCTCCATCTTGCTATAAATAGGAGTACGTCGTCGTCAATCGGAGTTTTCTGTTGACTGTTCGCCGCCGGTGACATTGCCGCGATCGCCCAATTCATCCTCGTTGGACCACCTCAAGCCAATTGCGTTGGCCAGCAGCTCCGCCTCACCCTGCCGCTCATTCCTGACCTGCTCGCCTCGCTTCTAGCCGATCAGCACCACCGCGCGACGTCATCTTCTTCGGAGCTGGCCGAAGCTCCGCCGCGACCCACCTCACCGTGGCCAGGGCGATTCAATACGTCTCTGCCTGCACCAAGTACATCATCGTGATCACGGTGAGCTCCTGAGCGTGATGCTCACTCTTCTTTTGACTCTACTGTACCGTAGCACTAGCTACATCGACCGCCGTCGGGTCCGAGCCGCCATGGCCAGAGTAGAGTTCTATCCGGTGTGCCCTTTGCTGTTCTGAGGATTGGGATATATTCGCGACATGGTGTAGATCATGTAGGTGCAGTCCGTCTCACCGGAGAGTCACCACCGGCGCGTTTTGCTGGCCGGACCTGGCCGCGCCGCCATGTCTTGTTCCCTGTCGCTGACGCGTGGAGTCAGTCTGTCAGTGAGATGGGAGAAGAAGAACAGTGACAATTGTTATTTTCTGATTTTGAATAGTGCAGTAATTTTGCAATTTTGTAGGAATTTATTTACACATCCAAAAATTCTGAAAATTTTTGTGGAGCTTCTGTACATGTTCTAGTATGATTTAAAAATTTGAAACTTGAAATTTGAATAAATTTTGAATGTTCAAATATTCAGTCCATTAATTGAAAAATGGAATTTCCATGATTTTTGTAAGTCACTATATAACTCTAAAAATTATGAAATTTGTTTTGGTACACTAATTTGTCATGAGGAAGCTTACATAAAAATTTGAGCTTAATTGGACAAAGTTTATTTTATACCTAATGTAGACTTAATTATTTAATTAATTATTCATTTAATTAATGTTTAATCAATTAGGATTTGTTTGACTTTAGAATTGATTGTTGACCTTGGGTCATTAACTTATAATGATCCTTAGTACCTTAATTAGTATTTGAACTAATATCTAATTTGTAATTAGTAAATCTTAATGACATTTCATGTGATAACAAAAGTCATTAACAAGTTAACTCGTCGAAACCCTAAGTGTTGATTAGTCTTGGATCTTGTTTTGGTCATGTTTTGTGACTAGTAGGGTTCCAAGATCCAGTAGGTCAAGTCACATGTGTGGTTCTTAATGATAGGGTTACAGGTTGGTTTTGTTGGCTTGCAACTGTACCGTGAAATAAAATCCATTGCGGGTGTTTTTACATTTCATGTGTCGTGAAAGCATCATGTTTACATTATCATCATGTTAAAGCATATGTTATCATTTCGTGTAGAACCCGAGAACGAAGCGATTCTAGTTGAGCAAGTTCTGGAAGAATCCCCGGTTGTCATGGGATTTGATAATTGTGGTACTAATCCAGAACCGGAAATCGTCAACGAAGGCAAGCCCCGGTTTATGCATTAAGCCCTTACCTTGTTTACTTTGAAAAGTTTATCACCTATGTTATTTATTGCATTAAGTTGTTTAATTCAAATGTTACCTACTTGATGCATTACCTACCTTGATAATTGTTTACCATCCTTGAAGATGTTTTCGTTTATAAAGGCGTAGTGTGCTTAGTATGCTTTATGGTAGGCTTTCAAAGTAAAAGTTTTGGTACAATCAAAGATGGCATACTGGCCAAAGAAAGAAAGAATGTAGGATGAATTAGAGACTAGCCGGGTGACTTATCTTGAATGTTGGGTAATGTTACCGACTATGTCGCTTAAAGGCCACTCATTGTGGATCTTCTAAACGAGACACTTTGTAGTACTGGTCACATACTCCGGTAAGCCTACTTTGGCTAATCCGATACTAAGACGAATGCCCGCGCACTGGGAGTGGAGAGATGGCGGGAGTAGCGTGTACCCTCGTGGCTGGAATGTGGCCGGATTTGAGGTGTGCTGTGCTCTCGGGTGGCGTGGAGACGGCTTAGTATAGGAGGATCCTGTAGCGAGGTTGATATATGCAAGATTAAGTTCTACATATGTCGTGTGATAGGGAATCCCCAGCTGGGACTTGAATCAATTCGAATTGCCGGTGCTCCGCGGATATGGAGACTCGATTCATTACAGAAGCAATGCAGGACTGGTGAAATACTAATATATGAGAAAAGAATGGAATGAGAAGGAATGAAATATGGGAAATGTACATTTAGTTTGAGATAAAGAACAAAAAGGACTTAGGGGTAAAATTTGAGAATAGGATAAATATAGTAAGCTTTTGGCAAAGGACTTGAATTTCGCTACCTCCTTACCTTGTCCCAAACCCCTGCATCTCTAAAGTCTTACACCCCGTTACGTCGGGTTAGTCTTGTTGAGTACTTTTGTACTCAGGGTTTGTTAACCCTTGTTGCAGGTGAGTCGCATGCGCAGGCTTGTTTTGGTCCCTGCTGCATGTCGGTGTTTGAAGTCAACGATGATGAGGAATAATGAATGGCCTCTGGACAAGGCGTTAGTTTGTATGATAAATAAAGTTAATGTAATATTATCCCGCCACTATGGTTGTATAACACTTATGGTATTGTAAGTTTGAAAACAACTGGTTTGTAATTATGTTATCTTAAGACTTCCGCTATCTTTTACTCTGGTATATATTTGAATAAACTATTGTAATCTGCAATGACTGTGATTGGGATCCTGTTTGAAAAGAGAAACGTGGATGATTCGGGTTTTCCGAGGACACCCGACAGACCTGTTGAGTTGTTGGGAACTCGTGTACGCTATTCGAGGTCTGTTAAGACAACGATAGGTGCATGTGGGCCTGATTCCTTAGGAGGTTCTGCCACAGCTGGTATCAGAGAGTTCCCATCTAAGATCATTGTAGGTTACTTTGGAAAACCTTCAAAATGATTTGGATCAAGGAAAGTAAACTTGATATTTTGAAAGTTCAATTTCTTTCTTCTTACCTTTGATCTAGACTCAATCCTAACTTATTTGAAAAATTTGTGGCGGATAATATGATTAGGTTTGTCCTATGTATTTTGAAAATCTAGTACTTATGATTATATTAATCTTTTGTACGTAGATTCGTAAGATCGATTCATGCATCATGCTTGAGCACATTGCATAATAATTCCCCTTAATAGTGGTTGGGTAAGTAATGTCAATCCCATTCTTGCTAACCTCTGTTATCCTCAAGCTATTCTTATAGTCCTACCCTAAATTCTTCAGGCTATGGCAAAGACCAAGTAAACTGCACGCAAGTCCACCGGACCTCATGGAGTCCCTTGTCACCAATTGGCACCAAGAAATCACGAGCTTGGTGAAGGAAGTTCCAAGAACCTAGGAGAGGAAGGATCTTCAAGCAACCCCGCCAACGTTGAGAACCTTAACAAGGAGCTCAACACTCTTCGTCGAGCTCATGCCAAAGATCAAGAGGGGTTGGCGGAAATGCAAAGAGGTATCACCATGACCATGGAGCTGCGGAATGAAGCCTGGACACGAGAAGATGCGGCCAATGAACGCGTCAATGAGTTGGAGTTCTACGTAGAAGACCTAGAGATGGACAATGCCATTCTTCATGAGAATGTCCATATGCTATATGCTCAACTTCATCCTCCTCATGGGGATGGTGAGGTTACCGATGAAGAAATGATTGTAGATCCAGGAGATGTCGAGAATGAAGAAGAGGAGGAGGACCCTGAGGAGTTAGTGTACTTCTCAGATGAAGATGAGGTTTCGTTCGATACAAGCACGGATGCCGAAGACTGAAAGCTTGGAGTAGTAGTAGTTCCTTTACTGCTTTCCTAGAAAACCAAGGTTGTCTTGTGGGATACAAGACATGTAATATAAATAAGAACCCTTTGTAGCATGCGACCTTTTAAAAAGCTTTCAATAAAGAATAATGTAAGTAATTGTGTTTCTCTAACAGATGCCTCGTCCTATCACCCGAACTAGTGCTAGTGGCTCGCATGACGATGATGAGTGCCCAAATCCTCCACCAATGCCCTCGACTATGGCAGATGCCATAGCTGCACTCGTCAACGCAACGGCAGAGAATGCTAGGCTGTTAAGGGAGTTGGCACAGAACCAGCAGGCACCATACCCTAATCGTGGTCGTCATAATAATGGAAACAATGAGTCAACTTATGTGGATTTTACTGACACACGTCCGCCTGTGTTCTCTAAGGCAGACGAACCTTTAGAAGCTGATGATTGGCTTAGGACAATAGAGCAAAAGTTCGAGCTGATCCACTGTACTGAGGTTCAAAAACCAAGGTTTGCGGCACAGCAACTCCGAGGAGCTGCTGGTGCCTGGTGGGCAAATTTGATAGCAGTATAGCCCATTGGTCACCAAATCAACTGGAGGGAGTTCAAAGATGCCTTCAGGGCACATTATATTCCGGACGGTGTGATGACCATGAAGTTGGAAGAGTTCTTGGCTCTTAAGCAAGGGGAGCACCCGATGATGCATTATGTTGGGCGTTTCAACCACCTGTCTCAGTATGCTATTGAGTATGTGAATACAGACAGGAAGAAAAAGAATCATTTTCTTCGAGGCTTGAACACTAAACTTCAGACAATGATGGCAGCCTATGGTAATGCAACTTACCATGAAACAATCAACATTGCTATCGCTTCGGAAGAAAATTACCGCCGACACAAGGAGGCGAAGAAGAAGAAAATATTTGCTTCCGGATCATCAAGTGGCAAGCATCAGAAGATAGTATACCATCCTCAGAATCATGGCCGTACGCCATTCCACCCACAACAAGGCCGAAGCAGGCAGCAAATCTTCATTCGCCCTGCAACTAATACCCCTTATATTCATCAAGCACCACAGCAGCAGAACAATGCCAATAATGCAAACCGTAATGCTACTCCCCAGAATCACAATTTTCCATGCTATAATTGTGGTAAACCCGGGCATTTTTCCCGAGAATGTCCATATCCTAGGAAGAACAATCCTGATGCAACCAAAGCCCCTGTTAATCAAGCTCCAAATCAGTACAAGGGCAATGCTCAGAACCATCAAAAGGGTTCGGCTGAGAAGAAAACTGGAAGGGTATTCTATACGCAAGTGGAATCTATTCCAGAAGGAGAACCAGTTATGATGGGTATGTTTCCCATTGCTAAGCATCCTGCAATTACCTTATTTGATTCTGGTGCATCCCATACATTCATCAATCGTACATTTGTTGTGAAGCATGGGATAGCTATTGGGGAAACAAAAGAACCCTATCATATATAGTCGCCTGGGGGACGAATCTGTACAAGGGAGGTAGTTCAGCATGTACCTATTGATTTGGGAGGATATGAGTTCCCTACCAATATGCTGATATTAAAGGATCAAGATATAGATGTGATCCTTGGTATGAACTGGCTAACTCAACACAGGGCTATCATAGATGTCCTGCGTAGAACAATAAGGGTAAATGCACCTGACAACAAAACCCAACTTCTCATCCAACTTCCCTTTCCTAAGAGTACAGTGGAGACAGTCTGTGCAACTATTGTTGAAGGAGCCGAGGAAATTTCAGTGGTATGTGAGTTTACGGATGTCTTTCCCGATGACCTGCCTGGTCTGCCACCAGACCGAGACGTAGAGTTCAGAATTGATCTGAAACCAGGGACAGCACCAGTGTCCAGAAGAGCATATAGGATGCCACCGAAAGAATTAGCAGAATTAAAAATGCAACTACAAGAGTTGTTAGACAAGGGTTTCATTCAACCCAGTTCATCACCTTGGGGATGTCCTGCTATTTTCGTGAAGAAGAAGGACCAAACCTTAAGATTATGTGTTGACTATAGGCCATTAAATGAAGTCACCATCAAGAACAAATATCCCTTACCCCGGATTGATTTGCTTTTTGATCAACTTACGGGAGCTAAAGTATTCTCAAAGATAGACTTAAGATCAGGCTACCACCAGATTAAGATCAGACGTAAAGATGTGCCGAAGACAGCATTTACTACCCGATATGGTTTATATGAGTATCTAGTTATGTCTTTTGGGCTAACCAATGCCCCGGCTCATTTCATATACCTGATGAACTCAGTTTTCATGCCTGAGTTGGATAAGTTTGTCGTGGTGTTTATTGATGACATTCTTATCTACTCTAAGAGCAAAGAGGAACATGCGGAACATCTCCGTATTGTTCTACAAAGATTAAGAGATCACCAACTATATGCCAAGTTCAGCAAATGTGCATTTTGGTTGGAGGAAGTACAATTTCTGGGTCATGTGCTATCTGCTGAAGGTATAGCGGTTGATCCGAGCAAGGTAGAAGAAGTCCTTAATTGGAAAGCACCTACAACTGTTCATCAAGTTCATAGTTTCCTGGGGTTGGCAGGGTATTACCGTCGGTTTATCCCTGACTTCTCCAGAATTGCGAAGCCTATTACTGGACTGTTGAAAAATCAAACTAAGTTTGTATGGTCAACAGAATGTGAAGAGGCCTTTCAAACATTGAAGAAGTTGTTGACAACTGCACCAGTATTAGCACAACCTGATATCGAGAGGCCATTTGATATCTATTGTGATGCATCTGGAATTGGTATTGGCTGTGTTCTTATGCAAGAAGGCAGAGTCATAGCATATGCTTCCAGACAACTCAAGAAGCACGAAGAACATTATCCCACCCATGATCTTGAATTAGCTGCTGTTGTCCATTCACTCAAGATTTGGCGACATTATTTATTAGGAAATATATGTCATATCTATACGGACCACAAGAGTCTGAAATACATCTTCACTCAGTCAGAGCTGAATATGAGGCAAAGGAGATAGTTAGAACTTATCAAAGATTATGACTTAGAAGTGCATTATCATCCGGGCAAGGCTAATGTGGTTGCCGATGCCCTGAGTCACAAGCGTCATTGTCATTGCCTAATTGTAGAACCTATGCAGCGAACATTGTGTCAAGAGATGGAGCATCTGGATTTACAAATCATAGAACAAGGTTCCCTGTCCAATATTGTAGTCGAGTCCACTATCAAAGATCAAATCATTGCTGCTCAACAGAAAAGTAAGGGCATAGCCCATATTAAGGATAAGGTTAGATCTGGAAAACCAACATGTTTCAAGATTGATGAATCAGATGTCGTATGGTTCAAGGATAGATTGGTAGTACCCAAAAATCTAGAGCTGCGAAAGCAGATTCTTAATGAAGCTCATTCTACAAGATACTCCATTCATCCGGGTAGCAACAAAATGTATCATGATCTGAGAAAGAGATATTGGTGGACCAAAATGAAAATAGAAATAGCTCAATATGTGGCCAAGTGTGATATTTGCCAGAGAGTCAAAGCAGTTCATATGAAGACTGCAGGTCCATTACATTCGTTGCCAGTTCCATCTTGGAAGTGGGAAGATATTTGTATGGACTTCATAGTAGGATTGCCTAGGACATCTGCAGGCTACAATTCAATATGGGTTATTGTTGATCGTCTAACCAAAATAGCTCATTTCTTGCCAGTCAGAGATAAATATCGAGCGGAGCAGTATGCAAAGATTTTTCTTGATAGAATTTTCAGTCTGCATGGGGCACCCAAGACCATTGTCTCTGATAGAGGGTCATTGTTCATATCCAAGTTTTGGAAAAGTCTACATGAGTCTTTAGGAACTAAACTTATCCATAGTTCTACTTATCATCCGCAAACAGACAGACAGACTGAAAGGGTAAATCAAATTCTTGAAGATATGTTAAGAGCATGTGTTCTTTCCTTTGGTGTTAAATGGGATGAATGCCTTCCCTTAGCTGAATTCTCATATAACAACAGCCATCAAGAGAACATTAAAATGGCACCGTTCGAAGCACTGTATGGCCGTAGGTGCCAAACACCTTTAAATTGGTCAGAATCTGGAGAACGTTGGTTCTTTGGACCAGATGTGGTCAAGGAAGCTGAAGAGAAAGTTAAACTCATACAAGCCAATATGAAGGTAGCTCAATCCCGACAGAAAAGCTATGCTGATAAGAGGAGACGACCGCTAGAATTCAAAGTGGGAGATTATGTCTACCTCAAGGTATCACCGATGAAAGGAGTTCATTGATTTGGGATTCGGGGAAAGTTGGCACCCCGTTATGTAGGTCCTTTTCAGATCCAACAACGATGTGGACCAGTCGCCTATCGCGTCAAGCTACCAGATCACATGTCAGCGGTACATGATATCTTTCATGTGTCTCAGTTAAAGAAGTGTCTTCAAGTACCTGACCAAGAAATCGACTTTGGTGATGTAGAACTAGAACCTGATTTGACTTATGCCAAGTACCCCATTAGAGTCTTAGATCAGAAAGATCGAGTCACTCGTAGACGTACAATCAAGTTCTACAAAGTACAATGGAATCAACACACGGAAGATGAAGCTACTTGGGAGTCCGAGGATTACTTAGAAGAGAACTTTCCTGACTTCTTCGCTTCTATCTAGTTGCAATACCTTGTCTACATTGTAACTTGTCTTGCTGTTAATAGAATGGAAAACCCCCTCACTAGCCTTTTGAATAAAGTTATGATGTGTTAGCTTGACACATTTCCTTTTCCATTATTTAGCCTTAAGTTTTAAATCTCGGGACAAGATTTCTTTAAGGGGGAAGGGTTGTAACACCTCTGGTGTTTTGACCTAATACTAAAATTTGACATGTCATCATGTGCATTGCAACGCATTCATATAGTATAAAGTTTTGAATGCATTCACTAAATAAGGTTTATTTCATAATGTTGTTATTTCATGTGATGTGTTTCAAAAACCCTAAATACAGATCATGACCACAAGGGTTAAATTTCATGTGATCATGAGAGGTCATATGTCCTTTGACTCAAATAATCCTAATGGGCCATGTTACTGGTCAAAAATCAAAATCTAAGTGAAAGGAAGACAAATCAAATTTGAATTCATATTCAAATTATATAAGTCCTTTTTGCCCCTTTTTACTAATTCAAAATCCATGAGGAATTTGGGGTTGAGGCAAAAAGCAAAGTTGGAGATTATTTTATAAGGATCAACGTTGGTATTCAAAGTTTTTCAAGTTTACATACAAAATTTGGAGTAATTTTGAAATGATTCAAATGCTTAAATGCACCCCAAATTCAAATTTCAAAATGGAGGCAGAATTTGAAAATGTTCCTAGAAGCAAAGTTGTAGAGTTTGAAAAATTGAACAACTTTCATTTTTGGAGATTTTCAACTTCTTTAGAAAATTTCTGAGTAATTTGAGAAATGAATGCAGTGGCAGTTCTGTAATTATTTCAAAACTTCACCTCCACCTCTCTGCTTGCCGCCGGCGCCACGCGGAGGTCACCGCCGATCGGGTTTCACCGCTTTCATGCGCAGTGACACGACCAAACCTCCATGGCGTGTTCGCCTGTGTGCTGTCATCACCGTACGCCCTCCATCTTGCTATAAATAGGAGTACGTTGTCGTCAATCGGAGTTTTCTGTTGACTGTTCGCCGCTGGTGACATTGCCGCGATCGCCCAATTCATCCTCGTCGGACCACCTCAAGCCAATTGCGTTGGCCAGCAGCGCCGCCTCACCCTGCCGCTCATTCCTGACCTGCTCGCCTCGCTTCTAGCCGATCAGCACCGCCGCGCGACGTCATCTTCTTCGGAGCCGGCCGAAGCTCCGCCGCGACCCACCTCACCGTGGCCAGGGCGATTCAATACGTCTCCGCCTGCACCAAGTACATCATCGTGATCATGGTGAGCTCCTGAGCGTGATGCTCACTCTTCTTTTGACTCTACTGCACCGTAGCACTAGCTACATCGACCGCCATCGGGTCCGAGCCGCCATGGCCGGAGTAGAGTTCTATCCGGTGTGCCCTTTGCTGTTCTGAGGATTGGGATATATTCGCGACATGGTGTAGATCATGTAGGTGCAGTCCGTCTCACCGGAGAGTCACCACCGGTGCATTTTGCTGGCCGGACCTAGCCGCGCCGCCGTGTCTTGTTCCCTGTCGCTGACGCGTGGGGTCAGTCTGTCAGTGAGAAGGGAGAAGAAGAACAGTGACAATTGTTATTTTCTAATTTTGAATAGTGCAGTAATTTTGCAATTTTGTAGGAATTTATTTACACATCCAAAAATTCTGAAAATTTTTGTGGAGCTTCTGTACATGTTCTAGTATGATTTAAAAATTTGAAACTTGAAATTTGAATAAATTTTGAATGTTCAAATATTCAGTCCATTAATTGAAAAATGCAATTTCCATGATTTTTGTAAGTCACTATATAACTCCAAAAATTATGAAATTTGTTTTGGTACACTAATTTGTCATGAGGAAGCTTACATAAAAATTTGAGCTTAATTGGACAAAGTTTATTTTATACCTAATGTAGACTTAATTATTTAATTAATTATTCATTTAATTAATGTTTAATCAATTAGGATTTGTTTGACTTTAGAATTGATTGTTGACCTTGGGTCATTAACTTATAATGATCCTTAGTACCTTAATTAGTATTTGAACTAATATCTAATTTGTAATTAGTAAATCTTAATGATATTTCATGTGATAACAAAAGTCATTAACAAGTTAACTCGTCGAAACCCTAAGTGTTGATTAGTCTTGGATCTTGTTTTGGTCATGTTTTGTGACTAGTAGGGTTCCAAGATCCATTAGGTCAAGTCACATGTGTGGTTCTTAATGATAGGGTTACAGGTTGGTTTTGTTGGCTTGCAACTGTACCGTGAAATAAAATCCATTGCGGGTGTTTTTACATTTCATGTGTCGTGAAAGCATCATGTTTACATTATCATCATGTTAAAGCATATGTTATCATTTCGTGTAGAACCCGAGAACGAAGCGATTCTAGTTGAGCAAGTTCTGGAAGAATCCCCGGTTGTCACGGGATTTGATAATTGTGGTACTAATCCAGAACCGGAAATCGTCAACGAAGGCAAGCCCCGGTTTATGCAGTAAGCCCTTATCTTGTTTACTTTGAAAAGTTTATCACCTATGTTATTTATTGCATTAAGTTGTTTAATTCAAATGTTACCTACTTGATGCATTACCTACCTTGATAATTGTTTACCATCCTTGAAGATGTTTTCGTTTATAAAGGCGTAGTGTGCTTAGTATGCTTTATGGTAGGCTTTCAAAGTAAAAGTTTTGGTACAATCAAAGATGGCATACTGGCCAAAGAAAGAACGAATGTAGGATGAATTAGAGACTAGCCGGGTGACTTATCTTGAATGTTGGGTAATGTTACCGACTATGTCGCTTAAAGGCCACTCATTGTGGATCTTCTGAACAAGACACTTTGTAGTACTGGTCACATACTCCGGTAAGCCTACTTTGGTTAATCCGATACTAAGATGAATGCCCGCGCACTGGGAGTGGAGAGATGGCGGGAGTAGCGTGTACCCTCGTGGCTGGAATGTGGCCGGATTTGAGGTGTGCTGTGCTCTCGGGTGGCGTGGAGACGGCTTAGTATAGGAGGATCCTGTAGCGAGGTTGATATATGCAAGATTAAGTTCTACATATGTCGTGTGATAAGGAATCCCCAGCTGGGACTTGAATCAATTCGAATTGCCGGTGCTCCGCGGATATGGAGACTCGATTCATTATAGAAGCAATGCAGGACTGGTGAAATACTAATATATGAGAAAAGAATGGAATGAGAAGGAATGAAATATGGGAAATGTACATTTAGTTTGAGATAAAGAACAAAAAGGACTTAGGGGTAAAATTTGAGAATAGGATAAATATAGTAAGCTTTTGGCAAAGGACTTGAATTTCGCTACCTCCTTACCTTGTCCCAAACCCCTGCATCTCTATAGTCTTACACCCCGTTACGTCGGGTTAGTCTTGTTGAGTACTTTTGTACTCAGGGTTTGTTAACACTTGTTGTAGGTGAGTCGCATGCGCAGGCTTGTTTTGGTCCCTGCTGCATGTCGGTGTTTGAAGTCAACGATGATGAGGAATAATGAATGGCCTCTGGACAAGGCGTTAGTTTGTATGATAAATAAAGTTAATGTAATATTATCCCGCCACTATGGTTGTATAACACTTATGGTATTGTAAGTTTGAAAACAACTGGTTTGTAATTATGTTATCTTAAGACTTCCGCTATCTTTTACTCTGGTATATATTTGAATAAACTGTTGTAATCTGCAATGACTGTGATTGGGATCCTGTTTGAAAAGAGAAACGTGGATGATTCGGGTTTCCCGAGGACACCCGACAGACCTGTTGAGTTGTTGGGAACTCGTGTACGCTATCCGAGGTCTGTTAAGACAACAATAGGTGCATGTGGGCCCGATTCCTTAGGAGGTTCTGCCACACTTTGTACACCCTTGATGTTGTGTATGGGGCCCATGTTGGAAATGGCCATGATCTTTTTGGGGTTGGCCTCGATGCCGTGCTTGGACATAATGTATCCTAGCAGCTTCCCCTTTGGAACCCCAAAAACACATTTCTCGAGATTCAATCTGATGTTGAACCTTCAGAGGTTCACGAATGTTGCGGCCAAGTTTGCGATTAGGTCGCAAGCTTGTGCCATTTTGACACCTATGTCATCAACATAGACGGCGATTGTTGGTTTTGGCTGCTTGGCTCGATCAGGCTGATCAAGTGGGTTGATTTGGTCGGTGAAGCATTGCTACATGCACCTTTGGTAGGTGGCGCCAGCATTCCTCAAGCCAAAAGGCATGGTTACGTAGCAGTACGAACCATATGGGGTGATGAACAAGGTTGCGAGCTGATCGGACTCTTTCATCACGATCTGGTGATAGCCTGAGTAGGCATCCAGAAAGGAGAGGATCTTGCAACCCAAGGTGGAGTCGACTATTTGGTCTATGTGTGGCAAAGGAAAATTATCCTTTGGACACGCCTTGTTGAGGCCAGTATAATCAACGCACATTCTCCATTTTCCAGTCTTCTTTTTAGCAAGAACGGGATTGGCAAGCTAGTCGGAGTGGAATACCTCTCTGATGAATCTAGCTGCTAGGAGTTTGGTGATCTCTTCGCCTATGGCCCTACGCCTCTCATCGTCAAAGCGGTGTAGGCATTGCTTAGCAGGCTTTGAGCCCAGAATGAGACATAGTGCATGCTCGGTGGCATCCCATGGTATGTCTAGCATGTCAGATGGCTTCCAAGCGAAGACATCATGATTGGCACATAGGAAGTCGATGAGCTCACATTCCTATTTGGCTGGGATCTGGGTCCTGATCCGCACTGTCTTGGTTGGGTCAGTGGGGTCGATTCCCACTGCCTTGGTTTCCTTGAGCAGCTAGAAGGCCATCGAGGAGGTTGGTTTGTTGTAGTCTAGGACTGCTGGGGTCGATGACTCCCTGAGCCGTGAGAGCTAGGATGAGTTGACGACCACGGTGGCGAGCTCAAAATGCTCACGATCGCATGTGAAGGCGTGCGAGAAGGCGCTGCTCACGGTGATGATGTTGTTCGGTCCCGGCATCTTCAGCTTGAGGTAGGTGTAGTTGGGGATCACCATGAATTTGGTGTAGCATGGCCGCCCCAAGATGGTGTGGTAGGACCCTAGAAAGTCCACCACTTCGAAGGTGAGGACCTTCGAGCTGAAGTTGGCTCAGTTGCCAAATGTGACGGGTAGATCGATCTGCCCAAGTGGGTATGCCTACGCTCCCAGGATCACCCCGTGGAAGGGAGAGCCCGCTAGGTGGAGTTCCGACTGAGGGATGCGCATCGTGTTGAGGGTGTCTTCGTAAAGGATGTTGAGGCCACTGCCTCCATCCATCAGCACCTTGGTGAGGCACTTCTTGCAGATGATGGGGTCAATGACGAGCGGGTAGCATCCTGGCCTCGTGATGTGGGAGGGATGATCCCTTTGATCGAAGGTGATCGGAGATTCCAACCAGCTGAGGAAGGAGGGGATGGCCGTCTCGGCATCGCATGCCTCCCTATAGCGCACCTTGTGCTGGCGTTTGGACCAGATGGTGTCGAATCTGCCAAAGATCATGATGCATTCCTTAGGGTCGGGGAAGCTATATCTATCATTGCCCGCCGTGCCTCCTCTCTTAGCTACCGCCTCTTTGCCGTCTCCTTCTTTTGGCCCGCCGGCCTATCAGAGGAAATGATTGAGGAGCTCGTAGTCCTTGTAGAGGTGTTTGACGAGGTAGGCGTGGTTGGTGCACGGGCTATCCATGAGCTTGTTGAAGTGGTCAGGCAGTCCCTATTGGGGCTGCTTGCCCATGCAATCAGCTATGGCGACCAACGTGGTGTTGTCCGGTCGGCGCCGATCCTTTTTGTTTTTCTTGCCCCTCTGTGTGGAGGGGCCCTTGTCTTAGTCCGCACGCTTGGCCTTGCCTTTGTCCTGGCCTCCATTGAAGATCGCTCCGACCACCTCCTCGCTGGAGGCATGGTTAGTGGTGACGTCGAGTAGGTCGCGGGTTGTATGGGGCTTTAGGTAGCCAAGCTTATGGATCAGGGACTCACAGGTCGTCCCGAAGAGGAATGCGCTGATGATGTCCGCGTCAACGACATCAGGGAGGGAGTTGCATCGTTGGGAGAACCTACGGATGTAATCCCGCAGGGACTTGTTGGGCTCCTGCTGGCAGCTCTTGAAGTCCCAAGAGTTACCAGGGCAGACATACATCCCCTGGAAATTTCTGACAAAAACCCTCTTGAGGTCCACCCAGTCACGGATGCTGTTGTGTGGGAGAAATTCAAGCCATGCTCGAACATGTTCCCCCACGCAGATGGGGAGATATTGAATGATGAAAAGGTCATCATCCACCCCTCCTGCTCGGTAGACGAGCCAGAAATCTTCGAGCCAAATACCAGGGTTCATCTCCTCGGTGTACTTGGTGATGTTGGTGGGCGATCGGAAGTGCTGTGGGAATGGCACTCTCCGGATATGCCGGCCAAAGGCCTATGGTCCTGGGCCCTCAGGGCTAGGACTCTGGTCATCTGGTCGGCGACCATGCCTGGGGCGCGTTTAACCGCTCCCCTTGATGGTTCGGCTGAGACCCGTGTCGGTTGTTGATGCCTCTCGGTGGACGTCATCATCATGCCGGGCCTGATGCTAGTTGCTAATGACGCTGTGAGTGTCTTGGTGCGGATCGGGCCGTTCGCGTACCGACGGTCGGTGTAGAGCAGATGCCAGGTCGGACCACGGCGCTGCCACTGCCTCCTAAGCTGCGCTCAGCGACTGTAGCGGTGAGCGGATGGAGCGATCCGTCTGGCGCATTCCCACTCCCCCAGTGGGGAGAGAGGGCACGTGTCGGAGTCGTGATG
Source organism: Miscanthus floridulus (assembly GCF_019320115.1). Lineage (NCBI taxonomy): Eukaryota > Viridiplantae > Streptophyta > Magnoliopsida > Poales > Poaceae > Miscanthus > Miscanthus floridulus. Next base: position 34,149,749 of record NC_089598.1, read on the forward strand.
CGGAGCTTTCCGCTTGTTGAACGGCGGTGGCTTCTACCAGCGCCCGAAGGTTCTAGTAGACCGCCCGCTCCTGGGGGTCGATGGGCTCGGGAACGCCGCGCCGAAGCATTGCCATAGCGGTGATGTTCTAGCTAGCTCGAGCGAACTATGGGGGGTCATTCCCCTCGTTCATGATATCGCGTTGGACCTAGCGGGCGCGACCCCGGGCGCCACCCGCCAGGTCATGCGCATGGGGTGCAATGTGCTGCACCAAGTGCGCCAACGCAGGCGACGGCTGGTTCTACCACCATCGTCGTAGTTTCTCGGCATGCTCTTGCGCAAGCATGAGGGCCCCCGCACATGGGTCCAGAGGGGTGTGAGTCTGCATGGACTCTGCAACCACCGACGGCTGCCCCAGGGCGTTCGCCATAGCGCACTGCCAGGACGGATGGTGGCTAGGTGCCACATCGCCGATGCTAGAGCCGTCGCTCTCAACCTCATCATCCAGGAGTTTGTGGAGAGTGGTGGGAGCATAGCTCGCCATTCTCACGAATTCGGATGTGAGAGGGGGCGGCGCCAATGTCCTTTGGAGCCCTCGAGTGCACGCGTCCGTGGGAGACGCGAGGCCATAGGGGAACCGGTCGTACAGTGTTTGCGGTGCGGAAAATGCAGTCCCTCCAGATAATTGGCGGGAGATAGTAAACAGGGAGTAAATAACATTATGCACATTACTCACAGCGGGGTTTGAGCAGAGAGTTTGCTTGGAATGAAGCGCAGATGCCTCGTCGTTGAAGTCGTCGTGCGTTCCAGAGCCGATGGAGGGCGCCCCTCCGACGGGCGCCAGAACGAGTGCCTCCTCGCGGAGGTGTAGTACGTCGAGCCGGTCGGCGACGAAGTCCAGTCTTCCAAAGAGGAAGGCATGGGATGGCTCAAAGACGGGTGGAATCAACATCCCAACAGGTGGAAGTGCGGGAACCTCTAGTGAGCCGAAGCGAGTCGTATTGCTTGAGCCCGCCATGGCAAAGGTGGCAGAAAAGTGGGCCATCCGATGACCAAAAAGTGTTGAACGTATAGCGTCTTCCCCACAGACGGCGCCAACTGTCGGTGCAGAAAGTGACAATTAGCCTAAATGGCAAATGATGTGGCAACTAACATTTTGCATTATTATTTTTATTTAGAATCAACCCAATTAGCCTAAATGTTTTTTAGCCTAGCTAGAAATTGGCTTTTTTTATTGTGGCCCAACATCACAGTCCAATCCTATATTGTGGACTGGTCCATTTTAAAAAGAGTTTGTCTACAGCATAACCAAGTGTTTTCAAGCACCCTCAACACACGAATTTTTATATCGTTGGATCTACATCCATTGGATGGGATTAATACAGTAAGGAAAATATGTAAAAAACAAAAAAATATTTGTCGGTGCAGAAAGTGATCAACACGTAAATATTTGTAGTTTTGTCGTACGTTGTGATCGGAGGTGGCCTAACACTCAATGACACAGTGTTTATACTGGTTCAGGCAACGTGCCCTACGTCCAGTTTAAGTCGGTCGGTGACTTTATTCCTGAGCCAGGTGCTCGAAGTTTGTAGTGGTACGGTCCTCGGTATTGCGGTTGACTTGAGTGCGCTTCCTTACTTTCTCCGTCTGTTTCCTGGTCCTTACCGAGCGGGCGTCCCCGGTCGGTTGGTCCCAGTCGGCTCTGATTGTGCTAGTCGGAGGGAGCTGTAAGCAGGGGTTCGGTGCATTCCCGGTCGGAGTCAGAAGTGGTGTTTGGTCAGGCCTTCCGGTCGGAGAGGCCATCCGGAGGCGGGCTAGAGACCGAAGCGAGCGCTCCGGTCGGAGAGGTAGGCCGGAGTCGGAAGCGGGAGTCGTTCCTCCTCGGCCAGGCCTTCCGGTCGGAGATTGGATCGTCATTCTAGCCTGTCGTCTAGGTATTTGGGTCGGCCCATGAGTTGCGCGTTGCTCGCAACGTTGTCTGTTGAGCCGAGCCTTTGTTGGAAAGACGGTCCATGAGGGACCCCGGGTTTATGAACCCGACAATATGACTACCACCATTAGATTGAAATCCAACGGTCACCTTGTGCAGCTTTAGTTTAGACGACGGTTATTGCATATATTTTATGTTAAAATTGCAGTTTTAGTTTGTTGCAATTTCTGTTGATATAATCTGTAATTTTTTAATCCAGTTATAAAAAACCCGATAGATAAAACTACAAACCTGACAAAATCTAATATATGTCGACACAAAGACAATTCACAGGTCACATTTTTTTCTATAGTTAAGACAAGAACAAAAGAATTAATATATATGTTGACACAAAGCCAATTAAGAAGTCATAATTTTTTTCTATAGTTAGATAAGGACAAAAAATTAATATATATGTTGACACAAAGACAATTAACAAGTCACATTTTTTCTATAGTTAGACAAGGACAAAAAAATAATATATATGTTGACACAAAGATAATTAACCCGTCATAATTTTTTCTATAGTTAGACAAGGGCAAAAAATTAATATATTATAACACAAAGACAATTAATAAATTATAAACAAATCACATGAGAATAAATACATTTTGAACATTGGCACTAAAGAGTGGGCCCTACACATCAAAACAGATCCAAACAGATCACAGCATATCTTATCTGAGTGAGTCCTACACACTGCATTCATGATCCCAACCGCATAACTCATCTAATCGAGTGGTCAAAAAAATCGGGTGACACCGACGGCTAAAACAACCGAAAGTGATTTAATATTTCTGTTTTAAAAATCATCACATATAATAAACCACATAACCCCAATTACATAATTATAATGACCATACATAATTATAATGACTAAATAATGTTTCAGCCCATACAAAATCACATGTTCCAGCCATGCATCATACAACAGAATACAAGTTCCAGCCATGTTTCCATACAAAAGCACAAGAAAAGCATGAAAACAAAATAGTTGTTATACTTCCGGCCACCAAACAAGTTCCAGCCGACTGTAGCCAGCAGCCAGCAGCCAGCAGCCAGCAACCAAGTTCCAGCCACCGCGGTACTAGCAGCCACGTTCCAGCTGATGATGACATGAAAATAAGAACCAAAAAAAAATGGATCAAGAATGACCATGAACAGACTGCTCCTGCCGGTCTTTGGGAAGATGATCCCCTAATCTACCATCCACTTGACGTAGTGTAGTAGTTGCTTCACCGCAGCCCAGTGATCCTCTCTGGGATCCTCCATGAAGACTGACGTAGCCCATGGCGAACGCAATGTCCGGCCTCTTGTGGACTAGGTAGTGCAGACCACCGATGATGCTCCAGTAGAGTGTTGCATCCACCTTCGCTGCGGTGGAGAAGTCCTTAGGATAAAATTCAAGTTTTAACAAATCATTGTTGGAGAAGTCCTTAGCATAAAATTCAGTCAATCTACGTATCTTCCGTGCATCAAAAGAAGCAAAGGAGTTGGAACGACTGAAGGCTGCCATACAAGAGAGTAGCTCCATATTGATCTTATCAAACCGATTATCAAGCTCTTGACTAATTTGATCAATGACACCAATGTATACTTCTCTTCTGAAATGGTCATCATTTGTTTGGTTTCGGGCACGGGCATACCGCGCTGATTTTTCATAAGGCACATAAGCACCATCCATAGCAGGAACTTCAACACCATGTTTAATACAAAAAGAAGTGACCTTCTGAAGAAAATTATCCCAACCATTAGACCTCAACTCCTGCATTATGCTCTTTGCCATATTAACAAGTGAGATTGCATTAAGAATATCTTGATCCCTTCTCTGCAAGCACTCGGATAACTCATTTGTGTATCCAAGAATAACATACATTAAGTGCACAAAGAAAACAAACTCAAAGGTTTCAAATGCTCCAAGCACAAAATGTATCTTTGTCCAATCTTCCTTATATGCAATATCATCACCAAGTTCAATGAGCACATCATGGATTGAGAAATATATAGTGATGATGCTACATATAGTTTTGTAATGAGAGCCCCACCGAGTGTCACCAGACCTAGTCAAACCCATCTCTTGATTTAATCCCCTCCCTGTTTGAAGCTCACCACACTCTAGTGCTTTCTTAACATTCTCAAGCATTGCATTTCGAAGCATATCGTGACGCTTGCAAGAAAACCCACCAATGTTCAACAAGATAGATACTTGATCAAAAAAGTCTTGCAGTCAGTATTTCCCTTGGCAACAGTGACAAGAACTAGTTAGAGTTGATGTGCAAAGCAATGAATATAATAAGCAGAAGGTGATTCTTGCATGATTAAAGTTTTGAGCCCTTTAATTTCTCCTTTCATATTGCTAGCCCCATCATAACCTTGGCCTCTAATCTGCTGCAGACTCAATCCATTAATAACAAGTAAACCTTCAATTGCTTTCTTAAGTGACAAAGAGGTAGTATCATCTACATGAACAACTCCAATGAAGTGCTCACATGGCCTTCCAAGTTTATCAACATAACGCAAGCAAAGAGCTAGTTGTTCTTTATGTGATATATCACTAGACTCATCAGCTAGAATTGCATAGGGCTCATCACCAAGTTCCCCAATTATTTTCTTTCTAGTTTCTATGGCACAACAATGAATAATTTCCTTTTGTATGTTTGGGCTAGTCAAAGTGCAATTACCTGGTGCATTGTTCAAGACATACTTGTTCACTTCTTCACTATTTCCTGCAAGAAACTTCAAAAGTTCAATGAAGTTGCCTCTATTGCTAGACTCTTCACTTTCATCATGTCCACGGAATGCCAATCCTTGATGCAAAAGAAACTTGATACATCTAAGTGAATATGTCAATCTTTTCTTGTAAAGACGAAGCTCCTCCTCACTCCACTTGTCAATGTGATAATCAATTGCAACCTTGGGATTAATAAAACCAATGTACCTCTCTTGAGCTGCTTTATGTGCCCTAGAACCACAATGTTTAAGAAGTGCTGTGTTTCCTATATTCCAATTATTCCATCCATCAACCACAAAAGTATTTGACCCACTGCCCTTCTTGAACAAGTAGCATATGAAGCAAAATGCAGAATCCTTCTTGACACTATATTCAAGCCACTCATAATTATACAACCATTGTATACTGAATCGATGAGGTACACCTCCAATGTTTCGGTATGGAAAATCATGTATATAAGGTTTGCAAGCACCTTTAGTAATATATGCTCTACGGATTGCATCTTGGTCATTAACATGATAATTTTCAATGGGTAGCCTTTCACCTGGATCATATGGAAGGCAATTGATGTCATACACCGGCGGCTTTGATGTGGGGGTGGCGGTGATGCTAGCGGGGGCGAGGGCAAAGGATCTGCAATTTCTTCAACTTGTACTCTATCTTCTTCTTGATTGTGCTCTTCCACAATACTTTGATCCAGAGTCGGAGGTGGGTCAGGGTTCAAAGCAATAGCAGCCGCCTTCTTTGCTGCATTCTGAAAAAGCGATCGAATGTCTCCGTTTCTCTTCATAATTCAACTATTCAAGAGTTCTGAAAATTTTAAAAAAAACTCACCAATTAGCAAAACTAATGAACGGATGCCTAGAACTGAGGAAGGGTGGAGACTGGAGAACTGGAGATGGACGGGGAGGAACGAGGATCACCTGTCACCTGATCGCCGATCGGCTGCCTGGTGCCGCAATGCCGATCCGCGAAGGCCGAAGGGCGATGGCGGCATCCGTGATAGGCTCGTGGAGAGAATGCTCCGCGGCTGCGAGCTAAGTCTGGCGATCCGACTCCCTCCCGAGTCCCGGCCTCCCTGGACAGTTCGACGTCTGCCAATCCAACTCCCCCTGCGAGCTAGGCCGACCCATCGAGCACGAGCGCGCATTTACGCCGCACTCACGTACTACGGACGCCGCACTCACGTACTATGAACAGGACAGCTTGTTTTTTCATTTTTTCTATTATGTTTGACTGATGGGCGGGCCACAGGGTGGTCGGCGGACCACCCAGACCACCCACTGGATCCGCCACTGAACAGACAACAATAGCATTTATAAATTATTTACATGCCATGAAACCATTAGAAAGCATTGCTAATCTTGCATATTTGCATAACAGTAAGAAAGTTGAAAGTTGAAACATATAACTCATTGATCTAAGCACATATGCAGTACATTGATAGAAATACAATCATTGACATCATTAGAGAAACATATTTTTTTTAAATTATAATAGTTCTGTATTTTATGATGATCAACCATTATCGCGATCTATCGTCACAAAGCCCATGCAAAGTATACTATGACAATGTTTATTATGACAGAGACACAGGTTGGTCGTAAACAGTTGTCATCTTGTGAACAGTCATCATAAACAACATCTGTTTGTGATAGATAGGTACTCTGTCATCTGGCAATCATCACAGAAGCCCATATTTCTCGTAGTGTGTTGAAGACAGCTCCCAGCGCAATTGAGGGTAGCGTTGGCAGCTCGAGCCCTATTTGTTTCGGCCGTAGGTGAGAACGACGTGAGACCAACGTGCTCTAGCACACGGTGGAGGCAATGGTCGGGGGCGAACCAGAACTGTCATAGACTCACAAGATTGAAGAAAATCTCATGGCATGTGAGAAGATATGACCGTCCAAAAATAGGCTAGGAGTATGATAGGTTTTCTTTCTCTACAACATGGTACCTCAAGTGTCTTCAATGGGCCAAGTCTCCCCTTAGAAGAGGTCCAACCGGTAGCTAGAGTAGTGTCATGTGAAATCTAACTCCATCAAGGGGTCACCTATAATAGCCATAGCCTATATAAGTGCCCAAAGGGCATCAGGGCAAGGGACCTCTCCTCCTACTCATTTCCACTTGTTCAAAACTGTAGTATGTCAATTATCCACCACCGTGCTCTCTTCTCCCTCCCTCTCTCTTATTCAGAACTGTCAGTTCCAACATAATGGACATGGAAACATATTCTCCAAGATATTCAATTATTTGAGTATTCATGTTCATAAAAGTTTTGTTTAGTTAAATATTTATCACTACTAGAAAAAAAACCTTTAGATACGTTTCATTTGTTATGTTTTTGTAAGCATGTTTACACCTCAAGTGGTTCTTATACTAGACACGCTTGTTGACACGTTGAAGAAAAGTGTATCTAGGTTCTACAGCTAACATGGTTATTGACATGTTATAAAAAAATGTATCTATGTCTACAGTTAAACATGCTTCTTAACACATTTAAAAATGTATCAAAAGCTACGTGGCCTAGGCCCACAAATAACCTTGTCCGCCTTCTCTCCTAACTCCCTCAAATGTTGTAACTTCTCTCCCAACTCACCTCCTCAATGCCGCTGCCCGCAACATTAGAGCCGCTGCCGCTCGCTGATCTGGCAAGGGGCACCGGCCGACCGGTGGACCGCACCTCCTCCTAGATCTGCCCCCATTCGTTCCTCTCCAGTGGTCGCTACCTGTGGCAGAACCACCTGAGCTAATGCGCTCCCAAGAATACCTATCTACCATTAGACACCAAGTACCCAGGGGAGCACACAAATTCAGATTGTTCCATCGAGCACACCTAACGGGAGAACTCAAAAATCCACATCTTTCATCAGGATCATAAACAAGAGGATAAAGCTTACAACATTCTTTGCCATTTCTTACATCACTTTATTACAACATTAGAGTAAAGTTGAATGCAATAGCAGAAATTAAGCATATGATTAGAGTTACAGCGGAAACAAAGATTTATCTAATGACATGGTGAAGCATTAACGTAGTGGACATTTCTATACAAGATATGCTAGCAGATTTTACATCTTTTCTTATAAAAATCTTTAGTGAGGGTTATAACTAAACACTATGATCGTAGCATGAAAGGAATCCTCTCTGAGCCCACCAGAAGGTTTCTAAACACAAGAGTCTGCTCTAGTATCCACCTGCAACAGGGGGAATAAAACCCTGAGCACTCGATTATACTCAGCAAGACTTACCCGACAGGAGGAAAATAAAAGACTCCAAGGATATGCAAGGCTTATTTTGCTTGCTAGTTTATTGCATTTGCAGGAAGCACTACTAATGGTGTATCCTTATGTTTAAAGTTTTTAGCAGTTATTTTTAGTTAATTAGCTAATCATTCTAAGTAAGCACATAAGCTACTTTCAAGCATGTGGTGAGTAATCAGAATCATTTTACCATCTTTCATATTTCAGTTCTTACTACGGTGCTAGACCATAGCCAAGTCAGTACCATCTCAAAGAAATGGCGATTCGTGAATCAATGTATCCCAGCTAGGTACCCCGAAGCACACGCCTCACTTGTGCCCTAGGCACAAATAAGACCAACCCGTTCTACTCATGTCATGGGGTCTAGGTCCCCGTCCAAACTTGAACTCCAAGCCCCCAACACCTGAGATCCAGTCTCAGCATGGTGCTTAGACCTCCACCTAGTACCCAACCCTAAAAGCCGGTCTAGAAACAGCCGGAACCCATAACAAGAGAGTAACAAGTCTTCCCGCTCTCATAAGCAAGTATGTGCTCAGGATAATAAGTATGTGACCTGACTACCATCAACAGCAACGGACGGTCCTCAATCGACTCAGGCGGGACAAATGCAACCGGAGCCTCGCTCAGATGCCTAACCAAGTACAAATCCAATGTACAATTCCGTCCGGTCTCCAATTATCATCCATATATATTCCATGTAATAGTAATATGATAATAACAGCAATAATATATTTTCTATCTCTCGTGAGTGACAGGTAATCACCCGACTTCTACCGGGGTCCTATAGCATAGCAGCTACACGATCATACCATACTAGTAAGACTCATAGGATAAGGATATATATATATATATATATATATATATATATATATATATATATATATATATATATATATATATATGCAAGTGGGTTTCATTCAACTCCTTAAAACTTAATGCACAAGTATAAAATAAAGTGTAAAATAATAGGGGTTATGCACTGGGGCTTGTCTGGGTAAGATATAACCAAAAGTTAGCACTCCATCATGGTGGCACGATCATCAAGGCACCATCTTTTTTGCTTCTCCGGTCGACTCCACGATCCATATTATTCCTATTATGATATACGTGGATGTAACGTAGAGACATAATTAATCAACAGCAACCGCAACTCTTAAAATACGTTTATGCCTCTCACGCTAATGAGCTAGCTCTAATGACTAACGTACTAGGCCACGTATTCATGTTGTCGAATAAGGAGTTATTTCCCAACAAGTGTTTTAGCTTTAGACTTTCAGGTGTTTCTTTATTTCAATGATTATATATATATATATATATATATATATATATATATATATATATATATATATATATATATATATATTCGAACTAGGGCTCCTTAGCTATCTTAGCAAGCCACTTATTATGGAGCTACAAAAATTACAGTGAGCACCTAATAATATTATGAAATTACTGTGAAATTTTTAGAGCCAACACTATTACCAATTTATTACACAATTTTATGTCTTAACAATATTAAGCATCACAATTCAATTAGATAACTCCTGAAAATACTATGAAACTATGTGAACAAGATATATTAATAGATAGATCATGATTTTAGGAACCTAAGAAAATTAGTGTCATAATTTTTGGACACCGATATGATTTTACATTAAGTCTACAAGTTTAGCTCAGAAATTAAATTATAAAAGCATTAACTAATTCCTAAGAAAAAGGAAAACGATTTCAGCCGCGTGACCCATTTACGCGTGGCCCACGCAGAAGTGGCCCGCGTGTGAGACGGCCCACGACTGGGGAAGCCCGCGTGTGATGGCGCTTTTGCAAACGAGACCTCGAGCTTATCCCAAATTACACCTAAACCCGCAACATTATTCCTATGTCTCTCTGATGAATTCATTTAACCCCCTGGCTTTACTCGAATTTCCTCGCGCATGCCCTGATGACTCTGTGCATGACGGCACGGCGGGTGGTGGCACGGGGCGGTTACACCGGCCACCAGAGGCTCACGTAGGCCCAGCTAACAGGCCAACCTCCACCTATGGCCCTAGCGCCTATACTAAGCGGCGGTGAGATGCAGTAGGACACACCCGAGCGGTCGGCCATGGTGCGCGGTCATCCATGATGGCGGCGCAACCATTCTAGAGAGCTATGGTGCTAACAGAGCAGTAGAGGTAGTGGAGAAGCATCAGGGCTTATCGCAGACCTAGCCGAGGTGATGGTTCGGCCGAAGACTACCTGTGCGGGGCTGGCCGCGTGCGATTGAATGGTGCACCAGTGTACCACGATGGACACGGCCGTGTCAGCGGCACTGGGGTGGTGGTAGCAATAAGGCTAAGGGGCACAAAAGGAAGAGGAGTTCTAGGCTAAGCTAGAAGTGTAGCCGATTGGCTCTAGATGGTTGGCTGGAGGGCTGCCATCGACACCTGCCAATCACAGTCTTATGGGCCCGGCGACGAGGAAACACCCAAATTGGAGCATGGCCAGGCGCTATTCAAGGCGGGGTGGGGATGGTCGAATAGGCGACTTAATGGCGGAGCACGAGACACGACGAATCGAGTCAAAGTGACCTCTCCAAGCCGAATTGGTGAGCGAGGTCCGTCGGTCAGGATGGCAAAGAAGGGAGTGGGTAGGTCAGAGCTCGGCTCGTCCTTGCCTTGACGAAACCCGGGCGGAGCCTTTAGTGCGGCATGCGTGCTGCAGCTACGGACAAAATGTGCGCGTACACGGCCTGGGCACAACATGTGCGGACGTAGTGCCATAAATGGTGAGGCGACAGCATCGGCAGCGGGGGCAAGGCCACACGCATGGTAGCGAGTAGGATAGCAACAACATCGCAGCGCGAGGCAGGGAGGACAACGGTAGCAACAGTACAACGATGGATGGGGCAGCCATGCGGCAGGGCGGCAGCGGCCAAGGGGCACAGGGCCAGCAGTGGGCATTGCGGCCAGAGATGGCCAGGCCATGGCCAAGCTGAGGGCGGCCCTGGCCCGCCAGTTCATGGCCACTCATACGCGTGGCTTGGCCGAGCGTGGCCATAGCGAGCACCGAAACGCGGTGACCACACACTCCAGGCCGAGCAACCAAAAACGTGTTGCGCATGAATTTTAAAGCGAAACAAAGGCTACTGATCAATATGACCAGGGTTCAACCAATTCCACTAACCCTAAGCCGATACTAATAGCGACCTAGCAAAGCAATTGTTATGACCAGAGAGCAACCAGAGAGGGAGATAAAAGGATGCCAACATGAGTTCGTCACGCTGAATGCCGGTTCGTGAATGGAGCACTAACAACATGGTCTATAGCTCGTTTCAACGAAGTTCGGGCAATTTTTGCAATACCAACGCAAAACCAAACTAGTCCATGAACTACACCATGTCAAGGTACACGTTATGGTGCAACCAACAGTACAAAAGCAAGGATCTTGTGTTTAAGAAATTTAATCAAAATTTAAATGCCAAAACGGCATCGTCATTAGGTTTTCAGACAGGTCATTTTAGTTGTAGAAGCTGAAATTGAATTCCACATTCAATTCTCAAGCTATCAAAAATACTATTGAACAACATCTATTCACCAAAACAAAAGTTGCATTTTCATCTACTAAACTTGTACTTCAAATTTTATTTAAGTACTAAATACAAGTTATATTTTATTTTTATTTATAAAAATTATTTTTCATGCTTAATCAAATAGGACAAGCCACTCACTATTTATTTGCTAGAATTGCTATCAGGCATTTTAAGTACTTTCTTCATACTTTTCCAAAACAAACCCTAAACAACTTTTGTTCCCAAGATTATTTAAAAGCTTTTAAGTACCAAAGAAAAATTGATTAGCAACACTTATTTGATTCTTTTATTCACAAAAGTAAGTCACACCAAGATTATTTAAAAGCTTTTAAGTACCAAAGAAAAATTGATTAGCAATACTTATTTGATTCTTTTATTCACAAAAGTAAGTCACACAGGTTCACCTTACCATTTTATGTGAGAATTTATTTTAAAATCCTAGAAAACGCATACGCTAGGGTTTATTAGGCCTTAACCTCAGTGCTAACTAAGTCCATAACATCAGGCATGTTACACTACCCTTCTCACAGACTTGTCCTCCTAGATCCCACACCATGGCACTAGCCCTAGCTGCTGTCAGCGTTTGATAGACAGAGGTAAAAGATCGACATATGTGGCTGTTGAATCTACTATTGAACAACATCTATTCACCAAAACAAAAGTTGCATTTTCATCTACTAAACTTGTACTTCAAATTTTATTTAAGTACTAAATACAAGTTATATTTTATTTTTATTTATAAAAATTATTTTTCATGCTTAATCAAATAGGACAAGCCACTCACTATTTATTTGCTAGAATTGCTATCAGGCATTTTAAGTACTTTCTTCATACTTTTCCAAAACAAACCCTAAACAACTTTTGTTCCCAAGATTATTTAAAAGCTTTTAAGTACCAAAGAAAAATTGATTAGCAACACTTATTTGATTCTTTTATTCACAAAAGTAAGTCACACCAAGATTATTTAAAAGCTTTTAAGTACCAAAGAAAAATTGATTAGCAATACTTATTTGATTCTTTTATTCACAAAAATAAGTCACACAGGTTCACCTTACCATTTTATGTGAGAATTTATTTTAAAATCCTAGAAAACGTATACGCTAGGGTTTATTAGGCCTTAACCTCAGTGCTAACTAAGTCCATAACATCAGGCATGTTACACTACCCTTCTCACAGACTTGTCCTCCTAGATCCCACACCATGGCACTAGCCCTAGCTACTGTCGGCGTTTGATAGATGGAGGTAAAAGATCGACATATGTGGCTGTTGAATCGCAGTTCTGACTCCTATCGCCTGCCACCCTACACTGAATCTGCTTGCTAGTCCTCGTCGATGTAGCTATAGCGTTGCTTTGACTCTGAGTCCCTACCTCTGATCTTGTGACCTTCCAACTCTGGATCCCTTCAACGTACCTGGCTACTGTGTTAGCCCACATGATCACCGGCTTAGATGAGTCTACCACTCACTAGTCTTGTCGACCATGGCCGAGCACAACCAAGGCTGTCCGACCACACACACTATGGCTCGAGGTAGAAGAAGAGGAAGAATAGAGTATACACACATAGTACAAGCACCAGCGTTGGCCGGAGCCCTATGTAGAAGATAGCAAAACTGAACTCTCTTTATTGAGCTGTAGTGGCAAACTATATATAACTCTATCCATCTAGTCCTAGTGCAGCTTCTATGCTGCTACAGTGACTAGATAATATAGCAGGACTAACTTTAGCGCCTATCCCTACATGTGGCTATAGTGCAGCAGGTGAGCCACTCGACGCCTGCCTCTATAGCGGCTACAGTACCATAGCAGGGGGCCTTTTCGGCACCGCCTTCCCTTGTTGTGTGTTCACACAGGGAAGCAGTAGATTATCTAATAATTCTTCCCCTAATCCTACTGTTATCCCTTGTACACCCTCCATGCCGATCATCTCCTTTAGCTCCATGAGTCGAAGACGTCCGAGTGGCTTGGTGAGGATGTCCACGAGTTGCTGACTAGTTTTGACGAACTTGATGACGATCTGCCCTCCATCGACACAGTCCATGAGGAAGTGGAACTTTACGTCAATGTGTTTGCTTCAGTCGTGCAGAACCAGATTCTTTGCGAGGGTGATGGTGGGCTGGTTGTCCACCATCAGTACTGGTGGGTGAGCTTCCGCACCGGTCAGCTCGCCCAACAGCCAACGCAGCCATACAACTTGGCACGCCATTGTGGCCATCGCTACATACTCTGCCTCGCACGTAGATAGTGCCACCACCGTCTGTTTCAGTGACAACCATGAAATTGGAGCCAACCCGAGGAAGATGAGCACTCCAGAGGTGCTCCATCATCTGTCGATGTCCCCCACCATGTCTGCATCGCTGAATATAGTGAGTTGTAGCCTACTCCTACTGGTCTTTAGGAAGATGATCCCCTAATCTACCATCCCCTTGACGTAGTGCAGTAGCCGCTTCACCATAGCCCAATGATCCTCTCTAGGATCCTCCATGAAGCGACTGACGTAGCCCACGGTGAATGCAATGTCTGGCCTCTTGTGGACTAGGTAGCGTAGACCACCGATGATGCTCCGATAGAGTGTTGCATCCACCTTCGCTGCGGTGCTGGCCTTCGTCAGCTTCAGTCGCTCCTCCATTGAAGTCATGCATGGCTTGCACTCAGCCATGCCACTCCGCTCCAACAGCTTCAAGGCATACGCGCTCTGACCAAGCATGAGTTCCTCCTTCCCCTGTCTCACCTTGATACCAAGGTAGTAATAGAGTGCACCGAGATTGCTCATTCAAAAATAAGCCACCATCTCACGCTTGAAGCTGTTGATGTCCTCCATGCGCACGTCGATGATGATCAAGTCATCCACATATATGCCGACGATGAGCTCCTCCTTCCCCCATTGCCGTGTGTAGAGCGCGTGCTTGGTTGCGCACTATTGGAACCCAAGCTCACCCAGTGTGGCATCAAGCTTGGCGTTCCATGCTCGTGGGGCCTGCCGTAGCCCGTAGAGCGCCTTGCGTAGTCGAAGCACCCTGTGCTCCTCTCCCTTGATGGCAAAACTTGGAGGTTGCCTGACGAAGACCGTCTCCGCCAGCTCACCGTTGAGAAAGGCCAATTTAATGTCCAAGTGATGGATGCACCAGTCCTTTGCTGCTGCCAAAGCTAGTAGCAAACGGACTGACTCCATGCGCACTACTGGCGCAAAGACTTCCTCGAAGTCGATGCCTTCGTACTGAACAAAGCCTCAGGCGATGAGGCACGCCTTATGCTTGATAATGGCGCCAAGCTCATCCCGCTTGACCTTGTACACCCACTTTAGGCTGATCGGACGACATCCTGGATGTGGATCGATGAGCTACCATATCTCATTTTCCTCGATCGCCTTCATCTCCTCCAGCATCGCTCGTTGCCAGTTTCCATCATGCTCCACCAGTGCGAACATGGGTGGTTCCTCTACACTAACGAGCAGCAGCTCTTGGTCATTGAGCAGCCGACCAGCCAGTCCTGAGGGCCCTGTGCCATCGACGATGCCATCCAGCCTATGGAACCGCACCTTCTCACCTTCGTGGAAGGCATCCATGAACTCAATGATGTCACTTGGAGGTGAGGCGAACTCAATCAGTGTTGATGGAGTTTCCTATTCCGCCGGAGTGCTCAGCGCAGCACCTGGAGTGCTCGGCACCTCAGTTGTAGTGCTCAGCACTACTCCTGGACTGCTCGTCACTACTCCTGTAGTGCTCGGCACCACTGTAGGAGTGCTCAACCTCATCTTGGAGTGGTCAGCACCACTGCAAGACCTCTTGGCTCCGCTACGGGAGTGCTCGGCACCCATCCTAGAGTGGTCGCCACCACTACAGAACCTCCTAGCACCACTCCTAGCATGTTCGACATCCCTCCAATAGTGCTCGGCACTCCTCCCTGAGTGCTCGGCATCCCTCCTGAAGTGCTCGGTGCCGCCCTAGGAGTGCCTGGCTCTACGGCAGGAGTGCTCGGCACTCCTCCTAGAGTACTCGGCACCTCTTCCCCAATGTCTCCACCACCATGGATGACTAGGTGCTTGATGACGAAGGTGTTGGTGAAGCCGCCAGCTTCCCCTCTGCTCAGACTGCTCTAGTCCCAAGCCACCTTCTCATCGAACACGACATCACGCGAGACAAGCACCTTGTCTCCACGTGGGTCATAGAGTCGGTACACCTTGGTACCCTCCATGTAGCCCAGGAACACCATTGGTGTGCTCCTATTCTCCAGCTTGGTGAGGCTCGACTTTGTCTTCCTGACATGGCCGATGCAGTCGAATGTCCAGAGGAAGGACACGCTCGACTTGCGCCCATACCAAGCTTTGAATGGCGTCTTGCCCGTTAGGGCCTTGGTTGGAGCATGGTTTAGAATGAACACCACCATGGTCACCGCCTCACCTCAGAACCTTACCGACATGCCTTTGGCCTTCATCATGGATCAAGCCATGCCGACCACCGTCTGGTTCCGCCTCTCCACCACGCCATTCTATTGTGGTGAGTATGGCGTGGTGTGGTGTCGCACCACACCATGACCCGCATAGTACACAGCGAACTCCACCGAAGTAAATTCGCTGTCGCGATCAGTCCTTAGCACATGGAGCTTCTTGCCGCTCTCGGCCTCTGTGCACATCTTTAACTTTTTGATCGCCGCTGCCGCTTTGTCCTTGCTCGTTAGGAGTTCCAGCCACATGTAGCAACTGCAATCATCCATGAGCAGGAGGAAGTGCCACCGACCACCATTTGTATCTAGCGAGATTGGCCTATAGAGGTCGCTATGGATGAGCTCAAGAGCGTCCTTCGCGTGATACTTGGCCACCTTTGGGAATGGTAGCCTCCTCTGCTTCCCAGCTAGGCAGCTATCACATAGCTCGCCTCTGTGCTTGATGTGGGTAGCCCTCGGACCATCTTCTCTAGCCGACCAAGCACGTCGAAGCTGAGATGTCCGAACTGGGCATGCCACATCCACGGTTCCTCGGTGTGCCTTGCCGCTAGACACATCGGCTGCACTACCTTCAGGTTGAGCAGGTACAACTGGTTCAGGGACCTCTTTACCTTGGCAAGAAGTCGCTGCTCCTGGTCCCTAATCCTAAGGACTCCGTCCTTGATCAGTACCTCGCTACCGCACTCATCCAGCTGACCAATACTGATGATGCTGGAACGCAGCTGTGGGATGTAATATACATCCGTTAGCATGCGGTGCTCCCTGTTCTGGCACCTGAAGATGATGGTGTCGCGCCCTTGGATTGTCACCCATGAGCCATCACCAAACTTCATCGTACCGGTAACATCGTCGACGAGCTTGGAGAAGGATGCCTTGGAGCCCATCATGTGGTTGTTGGCACCAGAGTCCAGATACCACCGCTGCTCCTGGTCGGTGCCCACACGTCTAAGGTGGACTTGGGCTCGTGGTTCGTCGAGGTTGACAGCCTTCAGGGCCTTCCCAGGTCCTTCCACTGTCATAGCCTCTTCATTCTCCTTAGCCTCGACGTTGTGCAGTGCACAGAACGTCACCATCAGGATAGTGGCCTCATCATCATCATCATCAGCTTGCACCAGATGAGCCTCAGCCTTCTTCTCCTGCTTGCGCTTTGGGCACTCCCGTGCCCAATGGCCCATCTACCCGCAGCGCCGATAGGCGTTGGGGTCGACCTACTTCTTCTTCTCTAAAGAAGCCGTTCCCCGGTGCTTGCCATCGCCACTGCGGCTGGAGGAGGCTGCCTTCCCGGAGTTCCTCCGAGCAGCCCACTCCTTCTCTGTCAGCAATAGTTTGTTGTTGTCCTTCATTGCTGTCGCCTGCTCTAGGTGCTCATCCACCGTCCGTAGGTGGTTTATCATATCCTCAATGGTGAGGGTGGATAAGTCCAGCATCGTCTCTATGGAGAGAGCGGTCTGGATGTACTTTGCCGGTATAGAGTGGAGGTACTTGGAGACCGTCTCCTCTTCGTCGATGGTGACGCCATGGCTCTTCAGCTTGCTGATGAGCGTTTGTAGACGGAAGGAGAAATCCTCCACCGTTTCACCATCCTTGAACTTGAGGTTGGCGTACTCCTGCTTTAGAAGCTGGGCCATCGCCTTCTTTGCGTGGTCGGAACCGACGCGTATCGCCGAAATAGCCTCCCACTCCTCCCTAGCAGAGCTCTTCGCCCCTAATGGCTCCATGTACTCTGCCGGTACAGCAGCGAGGATAA
This sequence comes from Miscanthus floridulus, assembly GCF_019320115.1. NCBI lineage: Eukaryota > Viridiplantae > Streptophyta > Magnoliopsida > Poales > Poaceae > Miscanthus > Miscanthus floridulus. The sequence continues at coordinate 34,167,450 of NC_089598.1, forward strand.
CCTCCAACGCTGGTATGTCATCTTTCTCATTGTCGGTGCCCTTGTCAACAACATTCTAGACCCATCAGGCTCTGAGCTTGACCTTTATGGTCACCGACCACTCTCCATAGTTGGTGCGAGTCAGCGTCGGCCAACTGGTGCCGCTGACCTCCCGCACCGTGCGAACAATGACCTCCGGTCGTGGCTGGGCAGCCACAGCAGTGCCACTACTGTCGTCCATCTCCGAACCGTTCGTCATCGCCAGCGGTTAGTCCGGCGACGGTGCTTGTACGGCTCTGATACCACTTGTTAGCCCACATGATCACCGGCTCAGGTGAGTCTACCACTCACCAGTCTTGTCGACCATAGCCGAGCACGACCGAGGCTGTCCGACCACACACATTATGGCTCGAGGTAGAAGAAGATAGAGAACAGAGTATACACACATAGTACAAGCACCAGCATTGGCTGGAGCCCTGTGTAGAAGATGGTAAAACTGAACTCTCTTTGTTGAGTTGCAGTAGCAAACTATATATACAACTCTATCCATCTAGTTCTAGTACAGCTCCCATGCTGCTACAATGACTAGATAACACGGCAGGACTGACTTCTACGTCTGTCCCTGTATGTGGCTATAGTGCGGCTGGTAAGTCGTTCGGCGTCTGCCTCTACAACGGCTATAGTACCACAGCAGGAGGCATTTTCGGCGCCATCTTCCCTTAGTTGTGTGTTCACACAAACATGCTGGACCTCCTCAAGTCTGATCCAAGAGTCCTTGTATCCCTTGTCTTCCTGATCCGAGAGGCAGGTACTCATTTCTACCCTCTCCTCTCATATACCAATAATTTTCCTAGATCCAGCCGCACATGCCATTTATAAGTATTAGTAATGACGCATGTTTATTTTTTATATTGGACAATTAATTTGCCTTACTGAATATGTTGTGCTCATGTGGTTGAGCATATCAGCTTTTTTTAATGGTCTGCGTAATTTAGGAATTGGATATGGATGTGACAGAGTGCCTATGGTCTATTGTATACTTTGTGCCTAAATTTCGCCTGCCTATATGTTCAACTATGTCTGAAAAAATACTGAATTATTAGATTTGATGGAGGAACAACTCTAGGGTATATACAAAATCTATATATAATGAAAGTACAATATTTGACAAAATGAGTTTGCTTTCCTACTTACTGATAAAGCAGTTGTTTAGTTGGCTGAAATCAAATACTTTACTTTCCTGACTGAAATGTCCTTAAGTTGAATTCTATACTCTGAAACTATTTATGCGTTTATAGGCTCACTACTGTAGGCATTTGACAGATTTTTTAAATGTTCACAAGTAGGCATAATTTTCGATTTTTTAGCACTTATTGACTGAGTGGCAATAGCCTTTAGAGTAACGGGACATTAGAAGAAGATGAAGACTGGATTCAGCTAGAGTAAAACTGTTTTGAGGCAGGTGTGTGCACTCTGATTGCGGTTGGTATTGGCACTCCAGCTGAAGTCCTGTATTTTTGCTAAGTGAGCAAGTATGTCTAATTTTATAACATCCCTGTTAACTTTAAATTTTGAAACCCGCCTATCTGTTTTACATGAATTTATTAAAATTATAGATGCCTCCTTATCATTTAACTGTTGTATGTTGTCATACATTCAAATGACCAGTTAGAGTCACAGAAATTTGTGGCGTTTGTGTTTTTCAGATCTCTGCAGGGTAATGGAAGCATGTCAAGAAAATCTACTGAAAGAAGAAGCAAAGATTGAGAATTGAAGTGCAAGTGTCTGCATGGGTTTTTTTTTTTTTTGAATAGGTAGCTTTAAAGGAATATGTAGGAACTAGATGCTGTATATGGATTATTGATTGAGTTCCTGATTTTGTTTGCTCTAATATTAAATGAATATATTTTATGCGGTTTTCTTACTATAGTGTCTAATATGATTATACGAGTATTAAAAACAATTCCACATAACTATGATGAGCAATAAAAATAAAAATAAAACAAAAGGACACAAAAGTGTACTAGCATTTCCTGAAATAAAATATAAAATATATTTATAAATATAGATACGCAATTCACTTTAAAAAGTGAGTCATGTCTCCTAGACACGCTTCACATCGTACCTAGAAACCATCTTATGTCTTCTAGAGACGCTTTGCAACACGTATCTACAAATGCTGACACGGTCTATGTGGAGACTGCTCTAGACATGTTTTACTCAAGCGTGTCTATAGTTAAGTAAAGATGAAATAAAGTGTATCAAACATACAAATAAAACGTATCTATCAAGGAGTCTTTTATAGGTTTTTTTTAGAGAAGGTCGCTGCTAAATATCATAGCCCGTTATTTAACTCCTCGGAACAGTCTAGCTCCCCGCCAGCCCAATGCCTCCTCCGGCCACCTCCTGCTCCTGCTTGACAACCGTCGTCGGCGCCTTGGCCGAAAACACCAGAGGCGAGTCAGGGCAGGCCAAGAACTCGTTGAGCTACGGGAGGTGCTACCACCCCTACGACGGCTGCTTCTGGAGCTCCTTGTAGCACCGCTTCAAGGCGCTGATGCGGGTCTGGCACTGGACGCGGGTGCGGTTGCGGCACCACACGGTGGGCTTTCACGGTGCTGGCCGTGGCATGCCAGTCCTCCAGGAGGAGGCCCCCGGGCAGCGGCGCAGGTTGACAAGGCCCCACGCGTAGATCAGGGTCATGGTCTCACCGTTGCTTTAGTTCCCGGAGGCACTCTCAAGGCGGTGGCCTGTGGCTGCGTCCGGGCATGTCGTGCGATCAAAACTGAACGGGAGGCTAGCTAAACGAGCAGGCTAGGTGGTGGGTGGTTCTACTTGAACAAGAAGAGAATACTAAGATAGCATGGCCACAGGCCAAGGCTTTTCATATAAAACAGCCACTAGCCCACCAGCGACTCACGATTACCACGATAAGTTTTGTGGGTATGACAGAAGAGGAAAATCATTTGCGGAACACCCACCACTCCAACGACCTGAATTCCTTTTGTGCTCTTGTAATAAAGATCTTTACTTTTTCTTGCACGTGACTCTTGTCAAACATAAAGAACACTCAAGTGAAACGAGAATAATCATCAACAATAACTAGACCATGTTTCGTTACCGCCGATGCTAAGGTAGGCGACTGGTCCAAAGAGGTCCATGTGAATTAGCTCCGATGGCTGCTTGGTGGAGACAATGCTCTTTGATGGGTGAGGTACAACTACTTGCTTTCCGGGGAAACTCGTTTTTACCAGGTAAACACACTAGATGGACTTTCAGTGCACATCTGAAGAGAAAGGTTTATATTTATCTTTTGTCTTTCTTAATAACAACGGAGGGGAAAGCCTTGCCCTCTTGTATATTGCTCTGGAACAACAAGGAAGCTTGCTGTTCAAAAGGATAAGAGTGTTTTACAATCTTGGAGAAAGACTAATTCATAATGGAAACAAGAACATTACACCAGTCATCAATTATATTTCTATTGACAAGCGATATTGCAAGAGATCTGCAGTTGCCTTCAGGGCAACCCCGAGATGCGCAAAGGAAGACTCCTGTTCCTGACATTTAGTTGAAACCTTAGCTTAACTATGATGTCTCTTGGTGTAGCCTATGTTCATGACATCACACATCTAAATTTTGACTGGCTGCCATAAATTTATTATTCTTTAGTTAAGTTTAAATTGTTGTAGTTTATTCAAATATCTCCTTTTTTAATTTATTTAAGAAATATAGATCGTAGGTCACTCTTAGTTACTATAGCAGCATGAACGATGTTTGTTTAATCCTAGACTAAGGTGCTTCAAATCGACAGTAAAGCTTGAAATGAGATCTGGAAGGGGCCGACAATGTTAACATCGAGAATGATATTGATATATATAGTTAAGCCTAATATAATCACTACTTACTTTAAGGAATCTCAAAGACCAAGGCCCTATTCGCTTTGCTGAAAAGCCATGGCTGAAAGTACTATTCGCTGATTTGTTACGAAAGAAAAATATTGTTCGTTTGCTGAAATAGTACAGGCTTGTAAGACAAGCGCGAACAGAGCCCAAGAGGTAAAACCCACCTTTGGTCTACACTAACACTCTCCACTACTTAAAATGTTGAATTTTATTACCGAATTATATGTGTTGTAGTATTTTTAATGAAAAAAAGAGTGTTTATGATTCTAGTACAAATATTTTTTTATCATAAACATTCTTATAATCTTCAAAATAGTGGTATACATAAATTATTAACATGAATATTCTTATAACCTTCAATACATTTATCTAAAGTAATGGCTTACATAAATTATGGTGTCATTAAGGAAAACATTTTCATTATTGCTAGAACGTAAATATATATATGTATCCCTCATGCATATATGTATACTTGATATGTATGGTGGCACAACATGTATGTTTACTTCCCCTCAAAAAAACTTGTATGTTTACTTTAATTTAGTTTTTATATGTTAATGGTAATAAAAGTGGATAATTTAGAAACATATACACACTGTATATGTAATTTATCAAAATAGTATATGCTGGTAATTTAGAAGTAGATTTGAGAAAATATTTACTTTACTTTTAAAAATGGCAGAAGTGATAACCCATATGCATGTTTGCGGAGTAACGTCGACTATTTATCATAATGGTAGTGATGGTATATTGGTCCTGATCTTTTGATGAAGATGGATAACTTAATTGGTGGTTGGAGACAACATTCATGGTCCAATTGCAACTGGCTAAGGATGCTATGCCTTAGCGAATCGATATACCAACTCCAATGGTTGCTCCAGATCTTGTGGAGCACGATGAACCCAACCACGAGGGCACTCATTCTACAAGGACTCAAAGAACTAGCAGCAACAAGGTAGAACAAGCACTAGATTGCTAGATTGTTATGAAGATTCCAATATGAAAACACAAGATGGTGGGTTCTGAAAACAAGTAATATTAATGGTCTAGTTCACACGTGTGACTACAATAGAAAGTAGGAGTAGCAAAACTTCAATCTAACAAAATCTAAACTATTCTTAGCGTCTCTAAACCCTATTAATAGATGGGAGTATGACCACAAGGGTCTTGAGCTTATTCTCCAACCCTAGGACATATCCTTAAAGGACCCAACTTGATACGCGTCCCATCAGGCCAAAATAAGGTGGCACATCACCATGGATAGAACAAGTCTCTATATTAAATCAATATTTCTAGATGACTCGAGTATAATATGACATGATGCCATATCCATCTGAATGTAGACTTTATGAACCATGAGCTTTCCATATAGTAATAGAATGTCTAAATCAGAGTTTGTATGAAGCCGTGGTGACCATCGCAAGTTGGTGTGTTCTATAGTCTGAATCCAATTTCCAAAATGTGTTTATCTCTTCCTTTTCTTGGGCCAAAAGAGACATAGTAGCCTAGTGGAGGAAGTTGAGAATACTTGAAATTTGTCCTCGATCAGTTCCATTAATTGTCCATGCTCCACATATGCAATGAATCCTTCTCTTGATCCATGTAAGTACTTCTGAAAATGAAAATGTACCCACTTCATGGTGTAACATCAATCCATCAAATTTATCAAAGATAAACCTAATATATAATGGTTGCTCCTTTGGTTCAAAAGTGGTTGATACATTCACATTCGATCTAGTGATGTCCTCATCAATCTTCTCTTTTGATGTGAAACCGTCCTCGAATACAACTTGTGTTTAGGTTCATAGCTCACCTTGGATTCATTAGAACCTTGTAGTACCCTTGTTAAAGGATCAAAATGCCCTAAGTGACAGACCAAGATCCTAAGGATTTCCTATAGGGCCGACTATCTGGCAAGGAGATGGGCCAGCCCACGGTCTACCTGGAAGGTGCGAAACAAGGTGACATACTCTCTCCAAGGCAAGAAGAACTAACCTAGTCGGATTATAGGAAAGTCAATCTCTGTAATAAGATTAAAACTCTTCTATTATAATCGACTAGGACTAGGCTTATGCACCTGCCCTCTAGACTAAAATTCTGACAATGATTAAATGTTATTTTACATAATGGCAGTAGTGTGTAATTTAGTTCAAGATGTAGGTTTTTATAATAGCAGATCTAATGACTAATATTGTTAGTGGGTATTCTTTTTAGAAAAAAAAAGTGGGTCTAATGACTTTATGTGTCAAACGTGGAATTTTCGGGAGTTCACACGTGGTCCTCGTGAATTTGACTCCGTGTATTCATTCTTTTTTCCCGCCTTGTTGTCCTGAACAGGCCATGAGCTACTTGTACATGCTGATGCTTGCTCGCTCATGAGCAGAGGTGAGATCGTTATCCTAAATAAAAGAAGTAAGCAAATCCGAGTCAACTGACACAGTTACATGTGCGTAGCAACGTTTGCTGGCTGGCTCTCCAACTTTGATGTCCAGATTCCAGATGGCTGGAGCTCTTTACACTTTCCCAAATGAGCCTGCATGCACTGCAGTGCACCCCGGCATCATGGTGAGTAGGTTAGCACTACAAACATGATGAAGCATGACAGTTGCAGTTCAATGTTTTATATATTATACTCGCATTATTCAGAGAAAAGTTTCCATATAATTTAATTGGCACGCGACCGCACGAGCAGTCGTCGAGCACGACATGGAGGCTGATCGCGAACCGCACAGCTGGCACAACGAGCGAGAGCGCCTAGTGGAGGCTGGGACCGGGAGGAGGGAGGGAGCAGCGACGAGTGGGCGAGCGAGAGTCCGCGGCCATCTCCCTCTCCGAGAATATTTGGACGACGCGACGCAAGTGCGCGCAGTGGCAGGCGAGAGCGACGGGAGATCGTTGCACGCACTGGCAGTCTGGCACTGCCCACAAAATGACCCGCCGGAGACCTCGCGATCGGCGCGCGCACCAGCACTGAGCCTGCGCTCGTGCGCGCGGGCGTGCCAGTCGCGAGCTGCGCGCGGCCTTCTGTCAGAGCGCGGCTTTGACCCCCGCCCCGCCCCGCCCGCGCGGGGTTCGGCCGACGAACGGCGATCGCGACGCTGTCCGCGTCGCGACATCGATCGTCCGTGGGCACGGCGGGCGATGGCGGATGGGTCAACGATGTGGGAGGTTGCGGCGCTAGCTCAGTTGTTTTCGTTTCCTACTAGTCGCGCTCTGCGCTCGAGTGTCACGAGGATTATTGCATCCATGTACTCGACCCGTCGATCGCTACGTTGCTGTAGCTAGCAGCTAGCTTCGTAGGGGCTGGACCTGGAAGAAGATGAGACCGTGGAAATGAACGGAAGAGGAAAACTGAATGGAGTTGAAATTGAACTGTACCAGGTCCTGTTCGGGCTGTCACAGCGCACTATGAGGCCATGTTTGCATCGGGAGATCTGACTTTACGCTGTCAAATAAACACACCTTCGTCGGAGTGAAATATCAAGTCATCTGTCGATGAGGAAACGACAGATCAGATGCATGGTTCTGTCGTCTGTGCCATCCTTCCTTTTCATTTCTGACTGAATAAACAGTGCCAGGCCACGTACCACTAACGCAGTTACACAGTTAACATCCGATGAATTATGTGTGTCTTGCTGGTCCCGCTGCTATGCTATGTACAGCATATGCTTTTTTTAAGGAACATGCTACGTATATGCTGCACTTATCCACGGCAATATTGGCTATGGACAGCACAGCACAGGAGGTTCCCTCTGTCCTGTTTCCATCTTGTCAGCGTTGCATCTCCGTGCAGGATAACGGAATGGGCTCATCTTTCGCCATCATCATCAGCGGCTGTCAGGGGTCAACTGTGATGATGAGCCTGTTATCCGCGATCGGCATGGCTCTTCGTTGCCTGGATAAGAAAAGGGCAGGGATGGGCTGCCACCTGCCATGGGATATGGGAATCTTGTTCTCCCTCTCGGGTCTCGGCATCATCAGCCGCCGGGAATCAGCTAGAAATGTGCGTAGTTCTTCTGCAGTCGCCAGGCGGCATGGCTTCGTGTTGGCAGATAAAAGATATTATAAGCCGATATAGGTGGGCTGGGCAGCATAATGCATGAGGATTGGGATTCGGAAGGCCAGCCTCGCGCGATTTCTGAATCAGCCTGTGTGGAAACTGGGCCGAGGCAGTTGCACGCGCTACTCAAGCTGGGCTTGCCTTTTTTTTCATTCTTTTTCTGAAGTGTGGCTGCTGCATCATGTAGGCCTGCGGTTCCGTAGAGTGGGCTGGTGATCAAGCTGGACTTTGAAGGCCAGCATTCTGTTGCCCACGGACTATGCTTGGTTCGGAAATGTTTCTTTCCTTCGAAACTTTAAACCCATTCGTCTCTTGAACTACAAATTCAGTATTCTCGCAGATCACGATAATTTGTACTTTCTGTCAGGCTGAACCTTTGTGTTCCTTATACTAGGTTTATGTCCAGGGTTGCATCAGAAATAAGGAAAACTAATTCAAGTTTGAATATGTCATATACTAATACTAAAACATGATGTTTCGAGCGTGATGTTCGCACATTCTGTTTGTAGTCAACCATCGTTATCGCTATTTACGGTTTGCAACATTTTATGGGCAGAGGGGTTGCAAGGTTTTTTTTTTTTGGCGAGTAAGAGGGGTTGGGAGTTACTGTAGCCACCGAGTCGAGGTGTGTTTCTTGCCTCTCTAGCGGGGGTTCTTGTCATTGCCTAACGTCCTACCAATAATTCGCATTGATACTCAAAAATGTTCCAAGTCGGTTTCGGTCATCGTAAATAAGTTATAAACGTCTTGGACATGTTGGAGGTCGAATGGCACAGCAAAAAGATCAACGTCTTCATCTAGCCCGCGGGGGTTGCCCGGGCCCGAGAAAGTCGGCTTAGCCGATTCCGCCTGGAAACCGAGTAGGAAACTTCCTAAAATCAATTTTTGGTATATTTTTTACTTGGGGAACTTGGAGAACACATCTTGTAAATGTTTCCTACTAGGATAAGACCATCCCCTCTATATATATGAGAGGATCACAGCCGATTGAGCTCCCATCTATCAAATCGTCGAAAAAACACATCTATCAACTCTTTTACCCATTTTACTCCTTCAACCTCTCATGTTGTTCGGCACATCTCCCGGCGAGATTTGCCAGCATCCTAGGTGGCCTTACTAGTCCTATGAGATCCTCCACGTGCTCCTCCCCGACGGGTCTTCCCGGAAGAAGTTCAGGAGCTTTTTCAGCCAAGAACGGGCTCTACATCGGTCTTATCGGTTTCTAGACCTGTTTGGTCGATTACACTATGTTCTTGTTGCGTTGCAGGTTGTATGCAACCTCTTTGACGTCAAGGCCCTCGCTGGTATGTTGGCTTGGAGTCATCTTCAACGTCAACAGTTCCATAGTTGGTTGAAGCTAACTTGCTAGCTGTCGCCTAAAGGCTGCATTTGAGTGTTTTTTATTTTGTTTTAGATATATTATCTATACTTTCTAAATGAATTAAATGCATGGTAGGCTCTTGAACTTGTGCAGGGTACCACTTAGGTCCACAAACTCTCAAAATACATTTCTGGCACCCTAATATTATTCAAGTGTGCCACTTATGTTTACAAACTCTCAAAATGCATCTCTAGCTCCCTAATATTATTCAAATGTGTCACTTAGATCCATACGGTTTGGGAGCTGGCTTTTGGCCTAGGTGGCGTCACCACCGTGGCGTTGACTGTGCCGTTGCGCATGTAAGGAGCGCGCGGGGTGGCTTCGATCGTTGAAATAAACATGCAGATCCTCTTCTTCCTTTTATTTCAAGCTCCACAGCGTACCCAAGCGGCTTCGCGGCAAGGTCATCGATTGGCAGCGGCACGGAAGGGATGGGCCGTATGGCAGCGGTTCCATACCTCCCCGTGCGCTAACAGCTAGTTGTCACGTAATTAAAGTCTGCATTTGAGTGGTGTTTCTCTAGTCGGCGGCGATCGGATGGAAACTATAGATCGCACCAACAAATATATCGCGCACCAGAAAAACAACACTTGTGCCCACAGAAAACCGTTCGACGGAAGAGAGATACAGAGTTCTCTTAACCGAAAAACTTACAAGTTAGGGAGATTATTTGATAATTTTTTTTAAAAAAAACTTTTTTACCAAACTATTAGAGGATACTTTTTTTATTAAAAAATAAAAATAGAGAGTAGTTTTATAACATTCCTGAAGATTCTCTTATGTTATTTTTTCAGAAAAGCTCTTTAAAAACTGACATAAGAGCATCTCTAGAAGTTTTATAAAAAAGCTCTCTATTTTTATTTTTAAATGGTCGCTTTTGGACTCCCGCTGCATCATGCAGTAGGCCTTGATTACGATAGGGCTGGATCCTCGCTTCTGCCCGTCGCGTGCTCCACCCGCACCTCTCGCGGTCCCACCCGTCATGCGCCCACCCACGTCGTCAGGCACACCGCCCGCCTCTGCTGGTGCCGGTGGTGCCATCGTGCGCCTCAGGTCGGTCCCCACCGAGCCAAGGGCACCCACGAGCATGGCCCGTGCTGGTGGTGCTCGCGCGCTACCGCTTGGCGCCGGCTCCCACTTTGAGGCTAGAACAACCGGCCCTGGCCTCTCCCTCCTCCTATGTTGCAAATATATGTTTCCAGTGTTTCAAGTGTTATTAGACGTATGTTGCAAGTGTTTCATCTGAATACTGCAAAAAGTAGATCGGGATATTGCATATGTTGCAAATGTTTCAGATATATGTTGTAAGCGTTTCAGATGTATGTTGCAAGCATTTGTTCAAAATATTTCATTTGTTTCAGATGTATGTTCAAGCGTTTTTTATCTGGATGTTGCACATGTTTCACACATATGTTGCAAGAGTATGTTCAAAATGTTTCAGCTGTTTCAGTCTTATGTTGCAATAAATGTTTTTATGTTGCAAGTTGCAAGTGTTTGATCTGGATGTTGAATATGTTTCACACACATGTTGTAAGTGCATGTTTCCAAATGTTTTATCTGCTTCAGATGTATGTTGCAAGTGCTTTCGTGTTTCAGAGGTATGTTCAGAGAGTCATGGGGCACAGTCCGGGCGTCGGGGAAGGGCGTGGCGAGTTGGGCGCTGGCGGATGGGGGGCGCGACGCGCCTTGGGTCCTACGGACGGGGTGTGCTCGTCCTCGTCCTGGCTCGGGGGTCCTGCCCGCGTGAAGAGAGGAGGTGTCAAAGTGGAGTGGTGGGCGCGGTACGAGGCGAGGCAGACGGGGACGGGGTACACGGGTAGGGCGGGACGAGGCGTACGGGGATGGATGCGTGCAGGCAGCAGCGAACGGTGCAGCGGCAGGCACGGGCGGACGAGCTGGCGACCGAAAGCGGGGTTTACCGTCCGAAGAAATCCTATCCCATGCGAGGAAAAAAAAGCATGCCAACCCCACCACCGCACTAACAGCGAGTGAGCAGCCTCCGACCTACGGGGTTCTCAAATGCGGGGCTGATCGTTTCTGGGCTGCACTACCGACCAGGCCTTTTGGTCCTCTAAAAAGGCAGGCCGTTTTGGGGGTCTCTGTATTTCGTCCAGACTCTTTAGCGCCTGTTTAGCTCGGCGCACAGCTCATGGCAGCCCATCGGCCCATTCTCACTCCCGCACGACCACCGGCGGATTTTTTTTCTTCCCCGTCTGGAGCTGCCTAGTGCCGACGGCCGAGACGCCGCCGCCCAGTACCCCACCGACCGCGGCGTGCCGCACTGCCGCGGGAACCGATAGTTTTCTATTCGCTATTGACTAGATGTTTCACTCCGGCGAGGCGAGTTGCGCAGCGCTGGCTTCCACCGCCATCTCGCTCTTGAGAGGAATGACCGGTCCGCGGCACCGTCGACCGTCGAGCGACCGCTGGCCGGCCAGTGCTAGTGGCCAGTGGCAAGTGCGCTGTACCGGCAGGCTATATTTGTCGGCGCAGTTCCTTGCCGAGTCATACATCTGTTCGCTTACATCATGTTCGCTTGCTTGATAGTAGATTATAAGTTAGAATAGTATTTTTGTCTCACACTAAATCAGCCAGCAGTAAATAATTTATGATCGTTTACGGTCTGTCGAACAGGCTGATAGTGGTGATACTTGCACAATGTCAATGTGGGTGTGCAGCGTGTGTTAGTAATGGAGGCCTTTTCGTCAGTTGCAAACACGAAGCGTGGCCATATCCAACACTCGGTTCGTGCTTCTCCTGCTATAATGCATCTTCATTTCATTTATTCCTTGCTAATTTGGTGGCACGTGTAACTTTTGGTTCAATCTTTTGATTGTCCAACAACCCCACCTCCTATTCTCCATTATTGCGTGACACGAAGAGTAAAGTAAACAGTACTACTACTGGGCTGCTAGCCTGTAGCCTGTGCCGGTATGTTCGCTTGTCGTAAATGATCGTAAATTTCTAGCCAAAATAGTATTTTTTTTCTAACAACAAACCAGCCAGCAGTAATAATCTACGATCGTATACGATCATTTCAACTCCAGCCGAACAGGCTGAAAAAGGGGAACACACAACCACAAAATGGGCTTTAGGTTATCTTATACACAGATGTGGAGTTCCCTGCAATCTTCGGATGATTTGGTTTCATTTTTTTTCTTTTTGTCTGCTTCATAGCTTGGTAATAGACATGTATAGTGATCTCTGATTACGTCTATGATAACAAGAGCGCGGTGCTGGATTACGTAATATTTGCTTCTGGTACAGTAAAAAATTCGTGTTGACGCAGCAAGAATCTTGGACAGTGAATCAATAATGAGGGACCCGTGTGAATCTTAGCGATCAATTAGGTGCAGATAGAAGGGTGAAACTCTTATTGATTGAATCAAATTAAACCTAAAACTTGCCACGGGAGAGGGAGAGAGAGATGTAGGAGCATCTGACCGTTGGCTTTGGAGGATGACGAGCCATCCATGGCGTAGTCGTCCCAGAGGGTGTCGGAGTAGTAGAAGCAGGGGAGTTTGGCGCGTCGTAGACGTCCGCGCATGGCGTAGAGGCGGTGATAGCGCTTTCCGTCGCTGGCAGCGCCCCCTCTCTAGATCGGACTGGGGTTAGGACATCACGGTGGGGCGCTGGCGGCTACCGGTGAATCTCGTGCCTTGTGCCCCAGCCCCCACTGTCATTTTATGGTGTTGCGCGACGGGGGCCTATCAGCTAGTAGAAAGGCTGAGCGCCCCCCGATCAGGGCGCGGATCAAGGGCTCAATTGGTCATTGGGTCAATTGGTAGAGATCAAACTAACATTCTCCCCCTTGATCTCACCTTATGACTTAAACTTAACTTCCTTTTTCTTTTCCCATTCCATTACAAATCAGTGCATAGAGCGTGCCTCATCGTCACAGTCAATTGCCATTAGATTTAACAGCTACAATGCACATCTCTGTTTTGAAACAGATACTCAACTAGGCCCTTAGTATCTAGAAATCATAGGCTTTTCCGTAAACTCATGTCGACTGTGTGTTTTCTGAACGCACTGGGTGGTTAGCCTTTGATAAGCGGATCCGCAAGTACTTACTCGATACTTATGTGCTCAATACTTTCAAAATGATTCTGGATTTTCTCCTTTACAACATATAACTTAGTATCAATGTGTTTGGCAGCACACTTGACCTTGTTGTCTTAGGAGTTAACTAACTTTAAATGGTTATTGTTGTTGTCTACTATTGTTAAATCCAGGTACAAATTCCCTTAACATCTTTTGCCTGTTCCTTAAGCGTCATGTCAAGCTATACTATGGTATGCATCACTGATGGCACCATAACTGTTTCTTTAGAGCTTTTCCACAATAATACTCCAACTACAAGTGTTAGCAACTACTATGGATTTCACTACATATCTCGACAAGACTTAACATTTGTACCCTCAACTATTTGAGAGTACTTATTCTTTCTTATTCAGCATGAGGCCTATGATACTTTGCATAATTGCAAGACATTCTCAACTCTATTCTAGTGATCTATATCTAGACTGAACTTCTGCCAAAATATCCCGGATACATAAACTACGTCAGGGTAAGTTCTTACTTGTACTTGTACACTCGTCAAGCTTCCAACAGCGAAGCATATGGAACCATATTCGTTTGATCGATCTCATATCTGTTACTGGAACACTTAAAGTTTCCAAATCTATTACCCTTGACTATAGGAGCAGGCGTATGTTTACTCGCATGCATACTTTATTTCTTTAGAATCTTTTCTAAGTATGGCTTTGCGATAGTCCAAATACCCCCATTTTCTTATATCTCAGTGAATTTCCATTCCTAGAACCAATGACGCTTCACCAAGATCATTTACATTGAAACTTGAGGACAAAACTTCTTCTCCAATATTAGATTAACATCACTACTAGTGAGTAGAATGTCATCTATTCACAGAATGTGGAAAATGAATTTTTCATTCTTGAACTTCGCATAAACGCTATTGTCCTTCTAATTTTCTTTTAAAAACCCAAACTTTCTTATTGTTTTTATCAACTTCAAATACTACTGTATAGAGACTTACATTTAACCCATAAATGGATTTCTATAGTGGCATGCCATATGTTCTTTTCTTCCACGATAAAACCTTTCGGGTTGTGCCATGTAATCGTTTTCATATAAATCCCCGTTGAGGAATGTCGTCTTTACATCCATCTGATGTAACTCTAAATCGTAATGTGCCATTAACACCATTACATAAGACTGGAGAGAATATTCTCATTGTAATCTATTCATTCTCTTTGCGTAAAGCATATTGCCACAAGTCGTGCTTTATATCTTTCTGCATTCCCTTTGGAGTCACATTTTGTCTTGTAGACCCATTAACAACCTACTATTTTGGTTTTATTAGGAATTACTTCTAAGTCCCAAATATCGTTGGTATTCATCGAATTCATTTCAATTTTATATCTTTCTACATTCCCTTTGGAGTCATATTTTGTCTTGTAGACCCATTAACAACCTACTATTTTGGCTTCATTAGGAATTACTTCTAAGTCCAAAACATCGTTGGTATTCATCGAATTCATTTCAACTTTTATAGCTTCTTGCAATTTAAACGAGTAAACCCTTCTCATGGCTTCTTCAAATAAGGTGGGACCACCCTTCATTTGGATTTCTTTACTAACATAGACTTTATATTCATCAGAAAACTGGTTTACTAATTCTTTGAGACCTTCTAGGGCCTCAGCTACTGGCACTTTCATATGGGACTGTTGTTGCTCTTCATTGCCAAGAGGCAATTGATTCTACAGGCTCCTGTATAACAAGATCCTTGTTTACATTATTCATCTTCTTCGAAAAGCCAACAACATGTGTTGTATAGGTCATACAATATCAACAGGTATTGAGAAATTTGTTGTTTTGAATCACTGAAGTGGGCACGTAGTCCCGTTTCTCTTTAAGTCTTAGGTCTCTGCATACCTCTACATACCATGCTCTCCCAGACATTTCCATCTTTTCTAAAGATAGTGTATCTTTAAATATCTTATTTTAGGTTTAATCCGTTAAAACCTCATATGACGCTTTAAACACCATCTTAACATCTTTGAGGCTGACTACGCTATCTTTCTATCAGAACTTTAAAAGATTCAGGAATTTAGCTATTTCTCTGCTTAGGGGTATTATTGTTGTGACCGTTGTACTCCTCCAATGGTTTCATCTTAATTAATCTTTATCTCACTCTTAATGAAGAGTATCTTTCTTAATTGATCTTTATCTCACTCTTAATGAAGAGTATTTTTCTTAATTGATCTTAATATCCCCTCGAAATATGGCATGAACTTTACTGTTATAATTTTGAGAACTATTCAGAAAGCATATGAACAAGGAGACACTTATAACTTACTTCATTCACATGATTATGCCATGTAAACAAAGTTATTTCTTGATTCGTTTAGGAGTACACTTTCCTTATTTTACTTCAAGAACTCAACGATGTCTTTCATTAGCTATACTTTTACAAGTCATGCTTGCATCTTTTCTTATCCTTTGGTTAGTATTGACCATGACGATGCATTTCTATTTTGCCAAGGTCAATACTAGGACAGCATAAGAGCTACCCAAACTTCTCTCGCTATGTGGAATACAAAACATGTGAATCATCACAAAACTTCTCCCACCATGTAGGATTGACTAGCATAAGTACTATGCCAAAACTTCTCCCCATGAGGGATACATCTATACGAAAACTTAGTCATGATGACTAAAACATTCACTTATACTTTATTTTCTAATTAAATCTTTCCGTTGGTTCCAATTTAATCAGAAAATTAGTAAACTAACAAAAAACCGTCCTGAACTGGTTTGACTTAAGCCTTTTTCATCCACATACCCCAGCATTGCAGCCCGTTGGCATGCAGCCGAGTCATCTCGTCGGTTAAAAATAAAACATACAATATGCTTTTGTATCAATTCTACATCACCATTGGGCAGAAAATAGAATTAATGCATAAAACTCATAAATTAACTTGAAATCCGTATAACTACTCTTAAAAATTAAATTATCCCGTTGGTTCGAATTTAATTAGAAGATAATCAACATCATTGCAGTAGAAACTTGATAATAAAATACATTCTTTTAGTTGAGGAGCATTTCTTGGTCCTTATCTACTCTCTAAAAAATTAACCACATTGGTGTAAAATTTATCAGAGGTTTAAACTTCAAACTTAAATTCATTATAATATTGTCGTCATCAACATTGGTCAGAAAATGACAATACCATAATCTTACTTAAATAAAAATGGACTACTCCTCTAATTAAAATTTTCCGTTGGTTTCAATTTAATTAGAGGATTAACATAATCATAATTTATTAAATATAACTGCTCTTCAAATCAAATTCTTCCGTTGGTTCGAATTTAATTAGAAGATAATCAACATTAAACTTTGCAACGAAAACATGAAAAAATTCTTTATCTACTTTTCAGAAGCATTTTACTTTACTCATCTACTCTCTGAAAAAATTATCCCGTTGGTTCAAATTTTGACAGAGATTGAAAAATTGACAAAATTCATCGAAATTTGCTTCTGAAAATAATAAAACAAAAACTCGGAGTTCACTGTTCATTTGGCCCGGCCTTGTGAAATAGTCCATGACCCATGAAAACTGCGCGTCCACGCGCGTGGCCCAGCGGCCTACTTAACAGCGCGCGTTGAAGGGTCAAGATGGCGACTAGAGGGGGGTGAATAGTCTTTTCTAAAACTTAATCACGTCGGCTAACCGATATAAATGCGGAATAAAAACAATCGGTCTAGCCAAGACTATACCCCACTATATATGTTCACTAGCACCTTACAAAGATAACAATTATGCAACAAAGGTGCCGGGCTAGTTAGAGCTCTCCTAAACAATTCTAGGAGCAAGGTTACACAAACCTATGTCACTAGTACTTTAAGCAACAAGGGAGCTCCTACATATGCTAGTAAGCAAAAGCACAAAGCTAACTAAGCTTACTAGCAATGCTCAATAACAAGGCAACCAATGCCTAATTAGAGAGCGCAAATACTTAGCTACACAAATTAAGCAATGTGACTAACAAGGTTACTAAAACCAAATTAACCACGCAAGGGAGCTACTTCTATGCTACACAAGCAAGAAGGTAATTAGCAAGCTACACAAGCTATCTAGTTACAAGAGCAACTACACAAGCTTAATATATATAAAAGTAATTGCAAGCTTGTGTAACGGGGATACAAACCAACGAGAAGAATAAGGTTGACACGACGATTTTTCTCCCGAGGTTCACGTGTTTGCCAACACGCTAGTCCCCGTTGTGTCGACCGCTCACTTGGTGGTTCGGTGGCTAATTAGCATCACCCGCTAAGCCCGCACGTCGGGCGCCGCAAGAACCTACCCCTTGAGTGAGGGTAGCTCAATGACACGCTTTACTAGAGTTGCTCTTCGCGATCGGTCGTAGCACCAGCGTCCGGTCACTCTCCAGCTACTGCTACACTCCACGTCAGCGCGACCGGACGCAGCCTGCCAGCGTCCGGTGCATTCAGATCCAGCGTCCGGTCAGTTGACCGATGCCAGCATCTTTGCGACCAACTCGTTTTCACTTCTAACTTCTTCACCCTTGCTCCAATGAGCTAACCACCAAGAATTTGCATCCGGCGCAGTAGAAAATAGGCATTCCATTTTCCCGGACCCAAACCCATCTCAACCCTGCAAACACCACCTCCTTTATAAATGTGCCAACACCACCAAGTGTACATCACCATGTGTATGTGTGTTAGCATTTCACAATCATTTCCCAAAGGATGTTAGCCACTCAACTTGTCACGCCACTCGATCCTAGCAACAATGCAAAGTTAGATCACTCGAGTGGCACTAGATGACCGATATGCAAACAAGTTTGCCCCTCTTGATAGTACGGCCATCTATCCTAAACCCGGTCATAAACTTCTCTACACACCTATGACCGGTGAAATGAAACGCCCTAGGTTATACCTTTGCCTTGCGCATTCCATTCCATCTCCTTCAATGTCGATGCAACACATGCACCAACACGATCAACAATGATATGATCCACTTCATATCATCATATGATCATATTGGTTCATCGATCTTGACTCTACTTGCTCTTCACCGTTGCTATCGTCCATCGGCACCAAGTCTTGCTCAAGCTTCACCGCCACGCGGTCCATCACTCCAAAGCCTTTGACTTGCCCTTCACACTTGCAACCGGTCCATCAAGCCAAGTCTTATCTTGATCTTCTCCACCTTGATCACATGACTCAATGTCATATCTCATGTGCAATAAGCTCCTTCATCATCACATGTGTGAGCTTTGCAACATCTCCAAGCCATTTTCACCTCCATGGCATATGTTGCTCACACACATGTACCTGTGGACTAATCACCTGTGTATCTCACATAAACACAATTAGTCCACCTAGGTTGTCACTCAATTATCAAAACCAACAAGGACCTTTCACGCGTGCCCACTACCCCTGCGCCCAGGCCACAACCTGGGCCTGGGCCGGGAATCTCCAACCCCACCTAGGTTGAATCCTGGTCCAGCGAACGCCGACCTTCAGATCAGATCAGACGGTTGTCCGCATGTTTCACTTGAACAAAATGCGTGCCGCGCTGCTCCCCCGAAACCATAAACTCATTCTTCTCTTCCCTTTCTCTGTCTTTGGTGCCGAGATGGAGAGGCGACTGTAGAGTGGCGCCGCCGCCGGTCCCTTCGCCAGTGAGCTCGCTCGCCCGAGGCTGAGAGGGCCGCCATTGAGCGGTCTGGATGATGGTGCCCTTGACTCTGCGTGGCTCCACTCCCCTAACCCTAACCTTATTCCATCTCTCCCCTTTCTCTCTCTTAGCGGCAGCCACCGACCGAGCGAGCGTAGAGAGCCCCCAGAGCTGAGAGAGAGAAGGTGGCGCCGTCACTGGCCCCCTCGCCGGCGCACGCTCTCCCCAGCGGGTGGGCGTGCCGCGGCGCCCTAGCACGACCATAGTACACCGGCGCGGAGGCCCTTCCTGGGGTGATCCGATGAGTGGACGCCGGCGAGGTAAGCCGCCTCCCTAGCCCTTCCCCTTTCCCCTTGATCTTCTATGTTTGGATCTTCTTTCTTTTCTTCTCGGAGCTGGTCCAATTTAGGGTTAGGGTTAGGGTTGGCCCTACTGTTCATCTTCCCCGTCTGTCTTCGCGGGTTAGGGTTAGGGTTTGAGTTGTTCTCGAAACTGAGACCCCCTTTGTTGTTCTTTTCTTCACCCCGATTAGGGTTAGGGTTCGCATCGAACCCTTTGCTTAGATCCGAATCGGATCTCTCACCTGCTTCTAATTGCTGCTACCCCTACCAAATCTACGCCTAGATATCGGCTCTGATACCATTGTGAATCTTAGGGATCAATTAGGTGTAGATAGGAGGGTGAAACTCTTACTGGTTGAATCAAATGAAACCTAGAACTTGCTACGGGAGAGGGAGACACACAGAGAGAGATGTAGGAGCATCTGACCGTCGGCTTTGGAGGATGATGAGCCGCCCATGGCATAGTCGTCCCGGAGGGTGTTGGAGTACTAGAAGCAGGGGAGTCCGGTGCGTCGTAGACGTCCGGCGTGGCACAGAGGCGGCGATGACGCTTCCCATTGCTGGCAGCGCCCCCTCTCTAGATCGGACTGGGGTTAGGTGTAACATCCCGGCCCAGGGCTTAACAGGATTAATAGGATACTCATACTAATAAGTTGCAACTTCTTTTCCGGAAGCTCATCTGCAAATAACTCCGAGGTTAAGCGTGCTTGGCCTGGAGCGATGAGTGACCGACCGGGAAGTTCTTCCCGGGTGCGTACAAGTGAGGACAAAGTACGCAAAAAAGACCTGTGTTGGTCTGTGAGGGCAGTCTATATTCTAGAGAAGCTGTCAGATGTAAGCGGGCCCGGCCTCGGAGAGGCGGGACGTTACAGAATGGTATCAGAGCCGACTCTCGCGGTTTCACGGGCGCGTGTGTCGCAGTTGCGCAGGCATGGTGCGCATGGCTGGTGTGGATCCGGCGTGGTCACACAGCATGGCACATGCGTTGGCTCTGGACACACGGACGTGGCCAAGAGAGGACGCTCCTGGCTTGGGATTGATCGACGAGGACGTCGATCTCTTAAGGGGGGTGAGGATGTAACATCCCGGCCCAGGGCTTAACAGGATTAATAGGATACTCATACCAATAAGTTGCAACTTCTTTTTCGGAAGCTCATCTGCAAATAACTCCGAGGTTAAGCGTGCTTGGCCTGGAGCGATGGGTGACCGCGGGTGCGTACAAGTGAGGACAAAGTGCGCAGAAAAGACCTGTGTTGGTCTGTGAGGGCAGTCTATATCCTAGAGAAGCTGCCAGATGTAAGCGGGCCCGGCCTCGGAGAGGCGAGACGTTACATTAGGACATCACGGTGGGGCGCTGGCGGCTACCGGTGAATCTCGTGCCTTGTGCCCCAGCCCCCACCGTCCTTTTATGGCGCTGCGCGATGGGGGCCCATCAGCCAGTAGAAAGGTTGAGCGCCCCCAATCAGGGCGTAGATCAAGGGTCTAATTGTAGGCAAATTGGTGGAGATCAACCTAACAACCCGTTGAAAGATTTAGTGGATTTCAAAGCAATGCCTACCAATGCTTGCTGAGTAGGTGTGCATCAATGGTTCTTTCACATTGCCTTTTCCTCATGAAGTTCCCTGCCAATTATTAGCCTGTTCGGTTGGCTGGTGCTTATCGTTGTTGGATCGTGAAGAAGTACTGCTGGCTGGTTTGGTGTGAGAGAAAAATACTGTTCCGACTGGAAATTTACGATCGTATACGAGACGAACCAGCCAACCGAACAGGCTGTATATTGGGCTTTTGTGGGTCAGTCATGTTCAAGATGAATCTGAATTCCTCGGATCAACTTAAAATTGATTAGCCTGATTAACCGTCACTTTGTACAAATCCAGCTAAGATAACAATGATTGTGGCTGTTATTCGAAACCCAACCTACCACTGAAATCATTCTAGACCAGAATCACATGACAGCAACCTCAAGTGCACTATGATAACGTTATAGCCTTTTGCTATCACTCAGACTTGTGGCTTCCTCGATCAGTTTGGCTTTCTGTATTCTCTCTTTTGCATGCTATCCAATTTCATGAAGCACAAAGTATTTAATGAAAGCCACAGTGTATTGTCTGGGTAACTGGATATGCACTCAATTATCACTTTATCAGTCTAGACATTCTGGAAGTTACTGTTGATTGTTAGCTTTGATCTATCCACTGGAAATCGAAATTAACTCTGATGTTCTATGTTTTCTACTAAATGTTGCAAGTTCCTTTCTCCAATAAAAAGTACTTGTTTTGGACATAAGCATAACATGATCTCTGGCATGTTCTTCAACCACTATTTTCTATTACAATATATATGAGATTGTGAAAGTATTTTAAGACAAATTTATAATATGATTCCCGCCCCCCCCCCCCCCCCCCCCCCCCCAAACCAAAAAAAATGAATAATTTAGATTCTATTAGTAGTTGGTTTCAAAATTTGGCCAGTCCTTATCAAAAATTTATACTAGAGAGAGTAGAATCGTAAGGATGAAAGAAGTGAGTTTATCAGGGAGAGGAGGAATATCATGGAGTTTCTCCGTAGCAACTTTGGTTTCTCATTAGTTTTTCCTTATTGAGAAAGTTGGTAAAATCTGTTCATTAGTTAAACCGTATCACATTCATTGCTGCTACTCTACTATGTCCTCCTAACATGTGTGGACTTCTGATTTTCACTTTTCACTGCTTCATCATGTGTGTAATCTTGTTAGCATAATTAATTTGTGAAATTTTACATATATTCACATGTCACTTTTTATTTCATCTGTGAGATGCACTTCTTTCTCCTTTCATTTCTTTTGTCAGTTCACAAAGAAGCTTCAGCTTGTTTATAGTGAACTGTATTTGATTTAGTGGTGATTCTGGTGGCATAACTTCTTGTATTGGCAATTACCTTGTATTTACTATAGCCAAATCTGGAAGGCTAAAGTACCTTTGAAAATCAAGATCTTTATGTGGCCAACGCTGCAAAATGCTATTTTGACCAAAGACAATCTTCTCAAAAGGAAATGGAAAGGCAGTCCTAACTGTGCTTTTTGTCAAGAAGGAGAATCGGTGCAACACCTCTTTTTTGATTGCCCTGTGAGCATATATATCTGGAGCATCTTGGCATACATATTTGCAGATGGGGTATCAGTGAGACCTACTTCGATCATTCAGTTCTGGGCCTGTATTAAGTGGTGCTTACCAGGTGGCAGACATGTATATTTTGTGGGGCAGTAAAGACTCCTACTGAAGTCTTATGTGTTGGCCCCTGGACTCCCCGCACAGGTAAGCAGCAAGCTTACCAGCACACCCACACACACTCACTCGGCTGGAGGTTGAAGAAGGGGTGAGGACAGAGAGCACACAGCACAGCACGAACACAGCAGCTCTGCTGCTTCAGAGGTGTGGCAAACTGAACTCACTTCCATTGCCTTTGGGTGTAGTATATGTACAAACTACGTGTACCATATCAAGTACAAGCAAGAGGACAGCAGGCTGACTAGCTGCCAATCTTAATTTGCAGCAACCAAACAAAAGAGAGATTGGGGGAGCAGCAGATTATGTCTTACATTATGTTTGATTTCTTCTATGTTGATGTACTGGGCGAAGTTAAACGCTTGTTGGATGGTTTTGTAGTGCCAGTTGGATGAACCCTGCGTGTTCATTCCAAGGTGGCCTCTGCTTGGCTCGGTTTATGTTTCGTTCTAAACAAACTCATGTAATTTTTTACTAGACTCTGCATCTTTCCCAGATAGTGAATTGTGCACTCTAGAAAACAAGGATGAATAGGACTATGAGAGTAATTTTTTTATATTAGTGTCTGCTTACATGTTGTGATTCAATATTCAATGCCACTTATCTGATACTACCTCCCTTCCTCTATGTTTGACGTTGGTAAGTTCAATTTTGCACTAACCAGCATCAAACAAAAAAGATTAGAGGGAGTAGCTTTTTATGCAGAACGAAATGCTCACTTTTAGGTGTGATCATAAATGATACAAAGAAGAAAGGATTGGGAGTATCTAATTGGATTAAGTGGACGTGGATAAATGGAGATTCTAGGCATTGATCTTTTCTGTTTCTTGGATAATATTGTGTGGGCCACTCTAGGTATCTCTGGTGGATAAACAAGAAGATACCACCATATAGTGTGGTGTTACCTCATTAAAATTGCTTTAAATCTATCGACTTCAAACATCAGTATAAAGTTATACAAGGTTAGCTGATACTGCACTCTTTCTCTACGTGGTCGCTGTATCGAATCAGAAGAAAGAATTGGTGTCTGGCACGTCAGTTATAGTGGGAAGTGATGTCAGATTGGATAGAACTGCCATGTTATAGTACCAATTGAACCCATCAGAACACAATTTCTGTTTTTTATTTGATTGCCTTTCTTTTTTTTTTCCCTATGCATTTTTCTTTGACAGTGAATCTTCTAGCTTTTGCTAAAGAAACTACAAGGTATGATCTTTGGAGTGCTTTCATGTGGAATCTTCCAGTGTTGTGCTTTGCATACATTGGCCTAGCATCTTTTGGATCGTATTTGTGTGGCTTCAGCTCTATAATGGAAAGTGGTTCGATTTTCAGTTTCCTTTACCTGAATAATGCACTTATTCCTAATTGTTTGATATGATGCCACTAAAGCACAATAG
The DNA here is from genome assembly GCF_019320115.1 of Miscanthus floridulus. Lineage (NCBI taxonomy): Eukaryota > Viridiplantae > Streptophyta > Magnoliopsida > Poales > Poaceae > Miscanthus > Miscanthus floridulus. The sequence goes on from NC_089598.1 coordinate 34,191,504, forward strand.
GCATTGTTTTATAGGAACTGGTTTTAGTTTGGTTCTGTAATGGTGCCTCACTTATTTATTATAGGGCACCAGTGAGATTCAAGACACTATTGGTTTCATTGTACTTTGTGCAACTTCTTTTCTCACCCAAAAAGAGACATCACATAGTGGGAGGACTCATCCAAATAATATTCTATATCCCAAAAATTGGGTGGCCTTATATTACTTTCTGCTGTGATGGTTTGAATGTGAAGAACATGTATAGTGCCTTCATGATTCAGACTAAATATATCGATTGTTTCTATTGACCAATTTATTTTTCTCTCCATAAGGCTGTTAGTTTTGCATAAGGATAATCATTTGACGTACACTTCTATTCTCTTGATACATCACACTTTTAGGTATATCATTGCTTTTTCACGTCTGTTGGCTGTGAAATTGTAGGTCACCAATTAAAATAAACATCAGTTCATGACACCCATTGATATAACCTCATGTGCTTCGTGTATGTAAATCACATGTGGATAAAGTACTACTGTCTGTTATGTGATATACCTTTTGGTTTCATTGCTTGTTTGTGATCATTACTGTTAGGACAAGTACGTTTTCAACCTTTTAACTGTGCTCGTGGTTTCTTTTTGAACCCTTAAAACTAAAATTATCCATTTGCATCCTTAAAACTATAAAATCTCCAATTTGCATCCATTTTAAGGCTGTTTTGTGCTGACCTGGGTACTACATATCATCGAAAACCACTGGATTTAGGACGAAGGTTGCGTTTTAGATGGTTTTGAGAGACTGAGGTGATTAAGTGTATGGTTCACACACAATTTTGATTAAATATTGTTCTTTATAATTTGGCTACTTGTTGGTAAATTTACCGCTGCCTTGGCACTATGGCCAAGTTAGAATTTCCCCTGAAGGCCTGAAGTTTTCACTTGACTATCCTGGTGATCGCAACCCTTTGCCCCTGGTTCTGTGTAACTGGTATAGAACTCAGGCTAGCTTTGTATATTCTGATTCCACACATATGCACATATGGATATATGCTGCAATATGGTGCGCCGTAATATCACATTTTATGATGCATGCCATTAAGAAGGTTAGATTTGACAGTCTTTGGACTGTAAAAGGATTCAATATGATTTATAATCTTTTCCACCAAAAAGGGAAACATGCAAAAATAGATGTTTGAAATTTTTTGTCTTATCTACATCCTGCTTAGTCATGTAACCGGAAATTGTCAAGGATGCTGGAACCATATGCAACTTCATTTGCTTTCGTGCCTTTTCTGTGGCTGGTGTATGCATTTTGCATGGGCGTCTTCACCTTTCCTTCCCTCTCGGATATGTAATCATTAGTTCCTCATGCTATGATGCCAATATGTTTGACAAAAAAACATGCATTTCACGAATCTACTTTGCCGATCTGTGTAATTCCACTTGGTGCTTCCTATTTCCTTTTTTTCCCCCTCTTTTTTTGGGATTGACATCCTCTCATTGTTACACGGCACTACCACAGGGGTGACATGTGGGTCCGCTGTCCTAACCACATGCACCATACCTCTTTAAAACACCAGCCTAATGTGCAACCTCCAGTCCAAGGCCACTAGGAGATTGTAATGGAGAACAATACTCCTCCAAAGTCTGGGACGGGCTTCTTCAAAACTTGCTTCAATGGAGTTAATGCTCTCTCAGGTTCCTAGTTTCTTCCATTCTGCCTCTGTCTTTTGTAACCTTGAGATGCAAAGAAGTGATGCTATATCAGTTTTACATATGGTTGTCCATGTGTCCTTATTGTACTAGCGAACTCTCTGTATATATTTTCTTTTTTTTTCAGGGGTTGGAATATTATCTATTCCGTATGCATTGTCTCAAGGAGGATGGTTGAGCTTACTTATTTTCTTAACCATAGCAATCATCTGTTTCTATACTGGTATTCTCCTACAGAGATGTATAGACTCGAGTTCGCTTGTTAAGACCTATCCTGATATTGGTGAGCTAGCTTTTGGGCGGAAAGGGAAAATCATTGTAGCAATATTCTTGTACCTAGAGCTGTATCTTGTGGCTATTGATTTCTTGATATTAGAAGGTGACAACTTGGAGAAATTATTTCCAAATGCTAACTTCCATGCTGCTGGGCTCAAGGTTGGAAGCAAGCAAGGGTTTGTGTTGATCATCAGTCTACTTGTTTTACCAACAACATGGCTTCGGAGCTTGAACATGCTTGCATATGTCGCCCTCGGTGGAGTCATGGCTTCTGTCATTTTAATCGCCTCTGTTCTGTGGGTTGGAACATTTGATGGGGTTGGTTTTCATAAGAAAGGTGTGCTTGTGGACTGGTCTGGTATGCCAACTGCTATGAGCTTATATACGTTCTGCTTCAGTGGCCATGCTATTTTTCCGATGATATACACTGGCATGAGAAACAGAAAAGCTTTCCCCACAGTAAGTAAAGCAGAAGTCCTTTCACCAGTATATTTTGTTCATTTTTCTATGGATCTAGAAAAATGTAACTGTTATAAAGTACTATTTTATTAAAATTGGCATTAATCATCCCACTCTGCCCAAAAATTAAGTAATATGAAATTGGAATCTTTACACTAAGGTAGAGAAGACATCTTGCTCACGCTGATTGTGAACTCCAATTCGGGTATAAACTGCAATTTGTCAAACTTCCAGTTACATAAAGCTACTGTAGTGACATCATTTCTGTCTTTTACAATTTCAGGTGTTGCTCATCTGCTTCATTATCTGCACTCTTAGCTATGGTCTGACGGGTGTCATTGGATACTTGATGTTTGGGGAATCATTAAGTTCCCAGGTGACTCTAAACCTTCCATCAAACCGTTTTGCCTCCAACGTCGCGATCTACACGACGTTGATCAATCCGTTCACCAAGTTCGCGCTGCTGATCACTCCAATAGCAGAGGCTATCGAGGATAAACTTCATGTGGGCAAGAACAGGACCGTCAGTATCTTCATCCGGACTGCCCTGGTCGTCAGCACAACCATCGTGGCCCTTGTCGTGCCCTTCTTTGCCTATGTTGTCGCCCTTACAGGTTCGTTTCTCAGCAGCACGGTCACAATGTTGCTACCTTGTGTTTGCTACCTGAAGATCAGCTCAAGGACCTCCAGGAATCTGAGGTTGGAGCTGGCAGTTTGCTTGGGTATTATCATGATTGGGGCGGGGGTAATTGTGGTCGGCACGTATAGCTCACTGAAACAGATTGTTCATAGCTTTTGATTTCTGAATGATGTGCATGTTGAATGGGTGTAAGGACGAATTGTATGTGGTAGCTATCCTAGGAAGAGACTGTAGCAAATGAATCATAGACAAGACGATCTTGTGATCTGGAATTAGCTTCGTATAGTTTGTCCAGATACAGCTTGTATAACTAGTGCCCAAGGTAAACATTGTCCGGGCATTCATATCAATCAACATCCAAGTATTCAGCTCTGATCGTTCCCAATGAACCTAGTATTTTCTGCGACCAATTCATATGGCAAATATATGCCAATTCAGATTTGTCCTATTATTCAATTTTATTTTAATTTAACCATTAATATCATGCAGTGCAGCGCGCACTGGTGAGGGAGTCCTGGAATTTTGGTCAGTCGTCATGGTCGTATTCTACGCCGGGTTCGTGCTTCTCCTGATTTGATTCGTCTTTGTTTGCCACTTTGCCTAATTCCCTTGCACTGCTACTCTGGTGGGTGGTGACACCCGCAACTTTTGCCTTTTTTTTACTAGGTTCGTGTCCGTGCGTTGCTACGGGATAGTTAACATTTTATATTAAAAGCACACGGATCTCACGATAAGACAACAGTACTGTAAAATTAAATACCAACGTTAAAGTGACATTTAATCCAAAAAGCAAAATTTGTGAAATTAAATACCAACGTTAAAACGAGCGGTCAAGGTTTTATTTCGCACGAAGGGAGCGAGGGTGAGCGATGATTAAATGTCACTTTAACGTTGGTATTTAATTTTACAGTATTGTTATCTTATCGTGCGATCCGTATGCTTTTTAGTATAAAATGTTAACTATCTCGTAGCAACGCACTGGGTACGAACCTAGTGATATTGATGCCAATAATAAAGTTAAAGCGACACATGATCTATTTATTAATTTGCATCACTGGTATAAGTAAGTGGAAATGAAATATTAATCAAACTATATAATGCATGTATATCAACAAAATGGAGCATTGTTGAAATGGCTCGTGCGTCTCCCAATTGAGACTTCCCTTCAACATATTTCATAACATCACAACATTCCAGACTTCTATCTTGTCAAGCATGGATTTTATATTTCTCTACAAACTTACAAAGAACTGAAAATTTTCTATGCTACCTTTGGTTCTATCTATAATTAGAATGAGGAATGCTATCTCCGGAGCATGAGTTCCTCCAGTCCGGGTAATGCTCAACCCTAAAATGGATGCTGCATACCACAAAAAATGAGGATATGCACCTAACTGCATATCAAATATAATCCTTTCTCGAACCTAGAAACTTGAATGAAATTATGTACTTGTTCAAATGCCAGGACTAACATAATATTTGCATATGATTTATACACAATAACTTTTGTTTTCATAACGTATACATAGTGTGGATACAGAACAATTTATAGTGCACCATTACTGGGGTCGTTGGCATGCAAGGAACCAGAATTCGCTGGACTTGAATGTAGTAGGTCAGTTTCAGACAAAGTCTTGTGATCAGAGTTTCCTTGCAATGGAAGACTGCCCATCAGTAGAACATGCAGAAGCACCCTAGCAGCCCCTATATCTATACCTTTTGCAAGTAATTTCCTAGTAGAACCTCAGGTGTCACATATGCAGTACTGCCAGCAACACCAATCAATTTATGACCTGCTCAAGGTGAGGAACATATTAACTGAAGTAAATTTGCACTGTGCAACTCACACTTCTGAGTTTTCACCTTGAAATAGAAAGAAATTAGCAACTATGTGTTTTACCTGATATACTTGTCGCGGTTAGGAGCTGAATGGAAAGGATGAGTAATTTGCCCTGTCTCCAAATGTCAAGCAGAATTCAGCATAGTCTGAAGAAGCCTCCCTTCATGAGCACAATACACATTAGTATAAAAACCTCACTTACGCCCTGTTCGTTTGGGCTTTGTTTGGCTGATAAGCCATGACTGAAAATACTGTTGGCTGATTTGGTGTAAGAAAAATACTGCTCGTTGGCTGAAAAAATACGGCTTATAAGCCAGACAAACCCAAACGAACATGGCATTAGTACAAAATCTGTATAAAAAAGGGGAATAGCCCAGCATGTGTCATGGTGGCACCACACGTTGTCTTACATAGTTACATTGAGCAAATTTATTATCTCTTTAGATCATCATTTAGTGAATATTCTGCCAGGGGCACCACCTACACTCAGTTTTATGACACGTATGATATGATAGCTAGGTAATTATTTTCACACCTTCAGCATTGTTCTCATAGCAGTTCATTTTATTTCAAGTTTCCATAATCCAAGGACTTTGCTATTTCACAATTTGTCTACATAATCATGTCATTATATCTACTTTCTGGTTGCCAGTAAAATGACTACTTGAGTAGAACAGATCAAAATAGTCACAAGGAAACTTGATTATCAAAATAGCATTTGTGTGAAGGTACTACATTGTCGCTTGCTCAGAGAGGCTTTACATTTGAACACATGTTGTTTGAAGACACTGATAAAGTAGGCTTCAGTTTTTCTAACTAACGATCCATATAGAGTCGTCATGAGTTTGTAAGGCAAATTAGCAAACGGAATATGCATTTGATGAATACAATGTAACAAGCTCATGTGTTTAGCTGCTTATTCTACAGAGAAAAGCTTACCGAGCTTATTATTTAACAAACTTCTGTGTCAATTAAATTAGCAGCCCTCCTACCTATTTCAAAGATATGACCAACAAAGAAAACAGAGACATGCTAGAATGCAACTACTATTTCAGTGCTTTGCAAATTCTATGTAAGTGCTTTGAAACAGACATCTACAAAATAGGAACAGCCATGCAAAATGGCAACCAGCGTCGAGCAAAGGTTCGGCTAGCAACGGCAAAAAAAAACCAACGGATTGGAGTGGACGACCTGTATATGTTCAACATTGTTGTGCAGTGTACTTGCTATTTCAGAAAAGGCAGCTCATGAATCTGACATCCTGATAAGAATGCAGGTTTGGTTTCAGGATAGTGCATCACTGCATCTGTCTATTTCTCAGCAATGCTCGAGCGTAGTCTATGCCACTGAAATGAAATATCATTTGTTTTGTATTGTTTATCAGTAAAATAATGAATGTGTGACCAGGTACCTTTTCTCTAAAGACAAAGCTAACTGAACGTATTATTTAATAAACTTTTGTGTTAATCAAATTAACTGTCATCCTACCTATTTCAGAGATATGACCAACAAAAAAATAGAGACAGAAACAGAGTCGCTTGTTAAAGTGCAACTACTATTTTAGTGTTTTGCAACACATTGCTACACACTTGAGAAACGCTAGTAGATATGAGTATAGTTCATGGTGACAGGTTAGGTAATAGAAGCTTTTCTGAAACAATTGGCTAGCACTGCACACATAACAAGAGCCAGTGTGTGGGCATTGATGCTACTATTGCTACTGTACACAAATCTACACAAACTGCAACTATATATAGAACCAGTCAAACCACAAATGGAAAGGAAATGGTAGCAAGCATAAGGAGTCAAACCAAATTTGAAGTTTCAACGTTTCAAAAAACTCACAATATTCAGTCCCAAAAGAATATCACTGAAAATAAATGATAAATTGGGCAATGCAAATTTCGCATTCATTCCACCATAGAAAATCTGTGTCAGAAGTAGAGTGCTTAAGGAAAAAAAAACATAGATCCAATTTATCCAGCTAGTGATAGAAAAGATAGATTTGCAAGAAAATACACTCTTTCTTTCGTCATTTTGATTTATCTGCCAATAGCGATGAAATAAATACACTGCACTTCTCACCCTTTTCACAGCACCAAATTGTTCAGTCATTTTAACAAACACGTAGCAGGTAGAATGTGGCTTACACTGCGCGTAATACTACTGTCCATTTCAGTGAACTGGGCAATAGAGTTTGAAACCTGAACTCAACATTTACAAAATTCTGCAACTACATTTAACATCAATACACTGTTGCTTGCTAAATGTAGTTAAATAAATGTGGTTTGCCAAAACCATCATAGTATGGATGAATCCAGGAGTTGACACCGAGGATGGATTAATAGACTTCACGCAAAATCGAAAAATAAAGTTCATTTGATGCCAAAGCGAGCATTATTAGGTACGCATCCTGTACTAATATTCAGTGTGTAAAAGAGACACAAAAATGAGAACAATTAGAAGATCAGTGATGTAGAAAATTATTCAAATATTTAGTTAGTCTGTATACCAATCCATACAAGCAGTGCCTTGTGTTTGGATCATAGTTCTCCTACTGCACATTGCATTCTTGTAGCGCATTAGTAGATATCTAGTGTAAACAGCTGGAATCACGCACCAGCTAACTTCAATAATAAGCATATCAGTTAGAAATATAATTGCATAGCTCTGAAAGACCTTAATATTTCATGGCTTTATTTCAGGAAGCTATGAAGACAGTAAAATTCCTGACAATACTATATTCAAAATTGAAACAACACTATGTCTGATTAAGAATTTAAGAAGCTGAGATCACACTGGCAAATTTTTCAAAAAAAAGTATGCTACCATTATAGATACCTATGTCTGATTAATCTCTATGAAAAAAGATCGTGCACATCAAAATAGTAATTGATAAGATAATATGGCCTGACTGAAACTTACATAAAATAAAGAGTCTACATAAACATTCATTTAATTAGAACCACATATAATTTTCCCTTGATTTCTTAGTTCTCTAGAATTTTAAAAATTGAGTAACATAAATTGCCCGTGCTAACAAAATTTGAGTAACACAATATTTTAACCAAATTGGATCAAGGTACATTGAAAATGCAAAGTGCTTCTTACAGTTTAGACCTTACTTTCGAACTAATTGGTCGTTCCTAAGTTCGTAGGCTCCAAGGAAGTATCAAAATGCTTTTCAGACAGGATTGGTTGAAAAATCAAAGTTAAATATATTTTCTTTAAATACATCTATGCATAGTGCTCGCAGTTTCGAACAAACTAATTCTGCAATGTTATGTCTCCCACATGCAACTGCATTAGTTAATGCAACTGCAAAGGTGCCAATTAAGAATAGTAAGTTGATCTCCAGGTGATCTAAATGGGTTTAAAATAAAATTAATTTGTCCAGTACCTTTTACCTGTAATTTCACAGTGACTCTTTCTAGTGCTTATGCGCCAAGGCCAGCTCCAATCTGCTGTGATCTGCCTTTCATTTCATCCATATATGTATTTGATTCCATGCCACCCAAGCACCCACAGTTCTGCACAATCCAATCAGGCTCCATCCATCCAAGCATATTCTTTATACGGAAAGCAGCAATTAATTAACTATAAGCCACCAGGGCAACAAATCAGTAGCAAAATGAATGAATAGAAAACCGATAGGTTGGATTAGATTTTCGTCCATGGAGAAATCAACTACACCCCAAGCGGACGGATTTAGGAGCTACAGGGAGGGAGGGAGAGAGAACGGACCTGGATCTAGATCGCATAGCAGGGATGGAGAGCCGCGGCGGCGGGGATGGCGTCCGCGACGACGGGGATGGCGGCCGTCGTGCTCTGAGCCCACACCACGCTCCCCGTCCCGCGCGCCGCCGGGTGTGGTCACACTGCCCTCCCGCGCGCCACCAGGGTGTGGCCGCACGCCCGCAGGGGTTCCCATGCTCCGCCGCCATTTTTCGCTCTCCTTCTCACGGATGATTGAAACCCTAGCTCCTGTGCCTTCGCATCGATGGGGGTTGGATCTGAAGCGGATGCTCTCCATCGCCTGGTGGCCGGCAGCCTGGCATCGCCCTTGCTTGGGTGGCCGGCGGTGGCCTGGAAGGCGCCCTTGCCCCGCCTGGTGGCCGACGCCCTCGCCCTGGTGGCTTGCCTCGCTCGCGTTGGACTTGCTGGCCTTCTCGGAGCTTCCGCCTACGGCAAGCGCCTCCACCTCAGCCGTGCCGACCCGCCGACGGCGGCGCGAGCATGGAAGCGCGCGAGGGGAAAGGGCGACAGCGGTGCGGGGTGCAGGGATGGGGATGGGGAGCGGCACGCGCGGCGGCAACCCCGTGGGATCCAGCGGGGTGTGGGATCAGCGAGGACGACGGTGTCGAGGTGGGGTGGGGATGGATCCATTGCAGGGGGTGGGTGGGGGGTGGGGGTGCGGTGATTGCGGCTTTCCTTTTCTAGAGCGACTTGCGCGTGGACGGGAGGCGGGGATTGCAGGGGGGAGAGGCAGACCCAAAATAAATGTCGCACCAAAAAGTGTCCATACTTTGTTCTTTTTAGTTGTAGGAGATAAAAAAATCTTGTCCAGCAGCCCCACTTTGTTTTATTTCTATGGTTATCAGTTAGATAGTGTGGTATTAGGCTATTAGCTACAGGGAACCAGCGTCAGTCTGGTTCTCACAATCTTCAACTAAATTATGGGATTCCTTCTTTTTTTAAGAATCGCCCTAAAATGTGGGTAGAATATCATGTTGATGTAAAAGAACAACGAATATTACTGAAATGAAATAATAATTGGCAATTTTGCTTTTGTTGCTAGTACCAGATTATGTTCTTCTACAGACGCGGACACTGGATTATGCTTATGCCCCCTTCGACTTGTCAAATAAAGTAATTGTGCTCTCTTAAAGAAAAGAAAAGAAATGAAGAGAGAAGCTAGTGCTGAACTGTATGCTACTAGGGTTCTTGATGTAAAATTCTTGCCAGGCCTAGCAAGAATCCTAGGCAGTAAAACAAGAGCTGTGGGGGTAGTCAAATATTTCATCATAAAAGTTTTTTACTGACTTACCAATTCTTGCTGAGTAGTGAGTACTGTATATGTATCAATGGTTCTGTTTGTAAGGGACCGTGACGCCTAAGGGGGGGTTGAATTAGCTAACTTAAAACTCTAACTCTAAACTATGGCCTCTTTTTCTAACCTTAACAAAAATCTATGCAAAAGATAAACTATCTAAATGTACAACTACGGTTTTGCTAGTGTGTTGCTATCTCTACCGTAAAAAGAAGTTATGCAACCTATGTTCCAAACCTATCAAGTAGAGTATCACTAAGCTAGGAAAGTAAAGCACAAACCAAGATTGCAATGTAAATACATAAGCTAAAGAGTAAGGTAGAGATATGCAAATTCCCAGTCGACAACTCCGGTATTTTTACCGAGGTATCGAGAAGCGCGCAAGCTTCTCCCTAGTCCTCGTTGGAGCCCCTCGCAAGGAATCCCTTGCAAGGGCCAAGCTCCCGGTCGGGTAACTCTGTGGATAGCCCCGGGCCTTCCCCACGCGCAAGTGAGTCTCCGGTGTGCCTTCTAACAAGCCTCTCCCGGACCACTCCCTGCCGTCTTCACTATTAAGCTTCTGGCCGAACCGCCGTGGGCCTTGTTCCCTTCAGTACACGGTGGCAGCCACACCACAAATGCGGTTGGTGTGATCTCGCAACACAACAAGCCCCTCCGATGTACAACAATTGTGCGCGCAAGCACCGAGTGGTAAGAGGTGTGCAAACCTCACTAAACACTAGGCCTAAACCTAGAGCAAGCGCATAAGCGGTGGTCTAACTAACCTAAGCACTTTGCAAAGCACCTACGCTAATCACCGAATGTATCACTAAGCACTATGCAAGTGGAGATCACTAAAGTGGTGTATCAACACCCTTGGTATATTTCCTCGGCTCTCCACATCTCAAATGGACAGATGGGAGGGTCTATTTATAAGCCCCATGGAGAAAGTAGCCGTTGGGGACGAAACCCAGCTTTCTGCTACTGACCGGACGCTGCTGTCTTCCTAACCAGACACGTCCAGTCGTCCCGACCGTTGAGCGCGAGCGTTGATCGGACTCACTGCCGAGTCCGATCATCATCGATCGGACGCGTCTGGTCGCATTTGCGCCGCTCTGGAATCTCTCTGGACTTGATCGGACGCTGCACTTTGTGCGTCCGGTCATCTAGTGCCGCTGCGTCTGGTCCTCACTGAGTTGTTGCCGCGATGATGAATAGTGAAGTTCGTGTGTCCGGTCACTGGCACGCTCAGCGTTCGATCGCTGCTGCTGATGCCTGTTGTTGCCAAGCAACTATCGGACGTGTCCAGTCCTCATAGGGCCGCGTTCGGTCACTTATGTGGAGCTTGTTTCTTCGTGATCTTGCATCTGGCCTGGTTTCTATCTTTGTGCTTGGACTTTGCTTGATATCTTGGGTCTTCTCTTGTGCTTCTATGGTCTTGCTTATGGTGTTGATCGTGGGATCATCATGTCGCCTTTGTCCAAGTCATGTCTTGTACCCTATTGAACTACAAAACAATTACTTGTCAATTCATTAGTCTAATTTGGTTGTGTTGGTCATCAAACACCAAAATCCAAAGTAAATGGGCCTAGGGTCCATTTTCTTTACAATCTCCTTCTTTTTGGTGATTGATGACAACACGACCAAACCAAGCAAATAATAAAAATTTTGGAACTTAAAAGCTATTTACTTGCTAGGATGCAATGCAAAAGGGCAAGGTTATATGATGTTATAAGATACCACATGTAAACATCTTTGGAAACTTATCTTGCCCTTGCTGATGTCCCCATGTGGCATTATGGATTTAAGCCTCCCCCTAACTCCATAATCCACTATCCTCCCTTTTCCGAACCATTACCACTTATAAATTATTATGATCGGACTTGCTTTTGGTCCTGCAAATTCTCCCCCTTTGGAATCAAACACCGAAAAGGAAGACATAGTAGCACAAGGGAGGATCAAACTTTGTGATCCATTATATGTGGAGTGGAATAGGTCACAAAATTTTACTCTCACATTACATAGACTAAGCCCCTCCTAAATATATGCATACATATGATGGAGAATGTAGTTTATGCATAATTGGCAAATTAATGCTCAAGGGAGTTTAATCTATATAATACATGGAGAAAGCATATAAATACCAAAGTAAAATCAACATGATGATATCGGTTTAGAAATACCACATGTGGAAACCAATTTGATTTATACCACTTGCAATAGGTAGTGGATATTTGAAGTATGATGCTTAACTCCGGGGACTCTATTTTCCTTGCAATGAGACTACTACACACATGATAAGCTTGAAAAAGAGTTAGTCTCAAAGCATCCAACTTGTAGAGTAACCTCCCCCTAAATTTGTGCACACAAGTATGGAATACTAGTAGGAGACATGCACATTGATTTTAGAATAAAAAATACCACTTGAAAGATGACATCACATGAATGTGAGAATCATTTTCGAAAGTGATATTCAGGAGAAATTATCTATAATTTAGACTTTGGCACATATTAGATAAACAATTGTAAAACAAGCTATGTGTCGTGCTCCTAAACAATTTAAACCATGTAGGTTTGCTCTAAGGGTTAAGAGTGAAACCGAGCAAGCCTACCATAAGATATACCTAGTGTATGCAAGATAAAAGATTAAACATGCAAATGTAAACCTAGGCATGAAAAGGAACTAGATGCTAATTGAGATTGCAAGAAATTAAATCTAGTTACCTAACATGGGAAGGAAAATTTGGTTCATAGTATTCACTAACCCACTTGACAATTACCTTGTCCATAATGATGCACCCTATGAAATGCACCCATACTTTGCCAAGTCTCTAAATTCCCCAAAGTCCATCGGACTTCTCACTTCCCTTTTGGGATCCAAAGCTTCTTGGTGCTCTTCATGTTGGAAATAATCTCCTTTGGCACCCAAATACATTTGGCCCCATTGTTGGCTTACTTGTTCACCTTGATGGCCACCACCTTGTCATTTTTCTTCTTCAAGAGATAAGGTGTGGAGGCCTTTTTGTCCACCTTGTTGGTGTAGGTGTTGGAGAGCTTGCTTGTTTCCTTTTTGTTTTTCTCTTTCTTCTTAGCTCCTCCCCCATTCTTCACCTTGCACTCATAGGACTTGTGGCCTTCCTTATGGCACACGTAGCAAACCACGGTTTGTCCCTCATCAAGCTCCTTCACTCCCTTGACGGTGTTATCTCAATGAAGTTGGGCTTGCTCCTTCTTGCCTTTCACTTGACTCAAGTCCTTGGTGAGGCGAGCCACTTCTTGCTTGAGTTGCTCATTCTCCATTGCGACGTCTTGTGTGCATGTTTCTACAACAACTTTCTCAACACAAACTTGATTGCACAAGGGTGAGTCTAAACATAAATCATTACAAGAAGTAGAGGCATCCTTTTTTGGCATGTCAAAGATATAACTTTTCTTTTTAGTTGCCTTGGTGAGGGTTATACCGACGGCTTCAAGATTAGCAACTTTATTAGTTAGCTCATCACAATGTTTGCACATGGTTTCCATTTTAGCAAGCAAACTTTTATAAGCATCTTGTGAGCTAGCTAAATTTCCTTTAATTTTTCATTTTTCTTTACAAGTTGGTCATCATTGATTATGCAATTATTTGTGTTTATAGTAGTCTCAAGTTTCTCAATTTTAGTAGATAGCTCCATATTAAGATTGGCAAAATTTTTATATTGTTGAAGCAAAGTAGCGTAAGCTTGTTGTGAGCTATCTAGTTTTTTTAATTTTTCAAGCTTCTTTTGTTGACTAGTGCAAACTTTAGCAAATTTAAGATTTTCTTGCACAATTTCATCATAAGAAGGTAGCTCATCATCACTATCACTGTCATTGTCACTATCACTAGGGATAGGCTTTTTGTTATCTCATGCCATAAGGCACACACGTGAAGTGCTTGATGATGAGTGCTTGTGCCCGCGCCTCTTGTGATGGTCTTCTTCTTCACTTGAAGAATCATCCCATGACCTTATTGATGTGAGGGCTTTGTCTTTGCACGCCTTCTTCTTTGTCTTGGGTGTGGGCTTGTTTGGACAAACTTCCACAAAGTGCTCCAACTCGTTGCATCCATAGCATCCTTTCTTTCTTTGCTCATTTCTTTGATTGGTGAAGATAAAATCTTGAATTTGGATGTGCACACCCTTGACATTGAGCCTTTGGATCATCTTCTCCACCTTGTTGATAAGTTTGATTGATTCTTCAGTAAGGTCGGAGGTGGAGGAGGAAGATTGATCATCATCACTTGAATCATCATCATCCTCCTCATCTTCTTCTTCATCTTCACTTGAGGAGCTTGAGCTTGAGCTTGTCTCAACTTGCTTGCCTTTCATATTCTTTTTCTCACTATATGCAAGAACTTTACCTTTGCTTGATGAAGAGGCTTCTTCTTGACCCATCTTGCGTGACATTTCAAATGCCACTATCTTGCCAATGACTATGGCTGGGGTCATGGTGCTCAAGTCCTCTATGTTGTAAAGGATGGTGATGATGCTTGCTTATTTCTTTTGTGGTAGCACGGAGATGATTTCCCTCATGATGTCCACATCATCTAGCTTCATTAATCCTATAGAATCGAGCTCATTGATAATTAGATTCAAACAAGAATACATGTCATGAACAAGCTCATCATCATTCATTTCAAAAGAATCATAACTTTGTTGAGCTAGGCAATGCTTTTGCTCACGGACATTACTTGTGCCATCATGGAGCTCTTATAATTTTAACCAAATTTCATGTGCCATATTTAAAGAGAATACTTGGTTAAACACATCTATGGTAAAAGATTCAAACAAGCAATTTTTAGCTCAAGCATTGAAATGAATTTTTTTCTTCACTCTTTGTGGGTTTATTGGGATTCTTAATGGGTTTCATCCTGTCACGAGTGACTCTCCAAACACCCAAATCTACCACCTCAAGGTGACAAGCCATTCTAGCTTTATAGCAGGGGAAGTTAGTGCCGTCAAAGTGCAGAGGCCTAAAGGTATCCATCCCAACCACTCTAAATAGCGTCGGCTCAACGGCGGTGAAGCCAAAGGTCCAAATTGAGCCAACCGGCTCTGATACCACTTGTAAGGGACCATGACGCATAAGAGGGGGGGGTGAATTAGGCAATGTAAAACTCTAACTCTAAACTATGGCCTCCTTTTCTAACCTTAGTAAAAACCTATGCAAAAGATAAACTATCTAAATATACAACTACGGTTTTGCTGGTGTGTTGCTATCTCTACCGCAAAAAGGAGTTATGCAACCTAGGTTCCAAACCTATCAACTACCCTATGACTAAGCTAGGAAAGTAAAGCACAAACCAAGATTGCAATGTAAATGCGGAAGCTAAAGAGTAAGGTAGAGATATGCAAACTCCCGTTGACGACTCTGGTATTTTTACCGAGGTATCGAGAAGCACGCAAGCTTCCCCCTAGTCCACGTTAGAGCCCCTCGTAAGGAATCCCTCGTAAGGGCCAAGCTCCCAGTCAGGTAACTCCGTGGATAGCCTCGGGCCTTCCCCACACGCAAGTGGGTCTCCAGTGTGCCTTCCGACAAGCCTCTCCCGGACCGCTCCCCGCCGTCTTCACTATCAAGCTTCCGACCGAACCGTTGTGGGCCTTGTTCCCTTCGGTACACGGTGGCGGCCATACCACAAACGCGGTTGGTGTGATCTCACAAGACAACAAGCCCCTCCAATGTACAGCAATGGTGCGCGCAAGCACCGAGTGGTAAGAGGTGTGCAAACCTCACTAAACACTAGGCATAAACCTAGAGCAAGCGCATAAGCGGTGGTCTAACTAACCTAAGCACTTCGCAAAGTACCTACGCTAATCACCGAATGTATCACTAAGTACTATGCAAGTTGAGATCACTAAAGTGGTGTATCAACACCCTTGATATGTTTTCTCAGCTCTCCACATCTCAAATGGCTAGTTGGGGGAGTCTATTTATAAGCCCCATGGAGAAAGTAGCCGTTGGGGACGAAACCCCGCTTTCTGCTACTGATCGGATGCTACTGTCGTCCTGACCGTTGAGCGCGCGCGTTGATCAGACTCACTACCGAGTCCGATCATCATCGATTGGATGCGTCCAGTCGCATTTGCGCCGCTCTAGAACCTCTCTGGACTCGATCGGACGCTGCACTTTGCGCGTCCGGTCATCCAGTGCCACTGCGTTCGGTCCTCACTGAGTTGTTGCCGCGACGATGAACAGTGAAGTTCGTGCGTCCGGTCACTGCCTCGCTCAGCATCCAATCGCTGCTGCTGACGTCTATTGTTGCCAAGCAACTATCAGACGCGTCCGGTCCTCATAGGGCTGCGTCCGATCACCTCTATGGAGCTCGTTTCTTCGCGATCTTGCGTCTGGCTTGGTTCCTATCTTGGTGCTTGGACTTTACTTGATATCTTGGGTCTTCTCTTGTGCTTCTATGGTCTTGCTTTTGGTGTTGGTCGTGGGATCATCATGTCGCCTTTGTCCAAGTCACGTCTTGCACCCTATTGAACTACAAAACAATTACTTGCCAATTTATTAGTCTAATTTGGTTGTGTTGGTCATCAAACACCAAAATCCAAAGTAAATGGGCCTAGGGTTCATTTTCCTTACACTATTCACATTGACTTCGCTCTCTCGGTGCCCTCTAGATTATGTAGTGCGCAGCCAACCATTCCATTGTTCAGCTGAAATTGTATGACCTGATTAACCACATTATTTATCAGATCCATCAAGGAGAACTGTGACTGATATTGTTCAATAACCAATGTGTGCCACAACAATGAAAGAAGGATAGCAATTTCAAAGAGTTAAATGCACCAGCGGCCCTCGAACTTGTAAGCGTGTGTCACTTAGGTCTATAAACTCACAAAATGCACTTTTGGGTCCCTAAACTTATCAAGTGGTGCACTGCAGGTCCATATAATACACGTAGGCATTTCTAGCTAATGTGGCATATGACAGCTGTCACACCCAATTTTAAGGATAAAATTGAATGCACAAAACTCGTGTGTGCCCAGGGATCAATCACACACACAAGCTGACAAATTACATAAAGTATCATCACGGTGTCTCTTACATCAAATTCATAATATAACATAGTCTTACATCACACAGTGGAATATAAAAAGATAACTCTCTCGTGGGGCTTCATCACAGGGAAGGTCAACTGGTTGACCACAAGCCTAAAAATTTTCAGGGAATTCCTCATACCCGTTGTCATCTGTTACCCATCCGGGATTTTTATCCAAATAAAGAAAATAAACAAGCGTAAGTACATCCCGTACTTAACAAATTAACATGGGGTTATGAAGCTCAAAAAGATTGACTCTGGTTTATTGCAGTTAGCATTTTTAGTAGGTCAAGCTTTTATTCTCAGGTATTATCAAATTATTCTTAAGCTCCCATTTAATCCTATGTGAACAGATATCAGGGTCAAGTGTATCATATATCATCATAGAACAACTTAAATGATCAACAACAAGTAACCAGTTATTCTGTGAGTTTTTTGGGCCGCTCGTGACCGTGAGCACGGCTGTTATAACAGTTTGTTACCCTCTGTAGAGGTGGTGCATATTCACCGCGAGTCATGATTCCCATATGCCCGGGTTAATTACTCCCATATCACTGCCAAGGTGAGCGGACAGGGTACACTATGAAGCCATTTCATAGGTTTCTCTAACAAGTTAGGGCCGCTAGGTTTCCTTGGCAGGCAGATGTAGGAACCCCCCTTTGCTATGGCACATATCCATCGCGGCTATACACATAGGAACAGAGGCAGCCCTATACCCAACGTGGCAAGCCCCATTTGCGCCAAAAAGGTAACCTCTAACTAGCTAGAAAAATGTCATATTACTGAGCTAAAGTCAGAGCCATATGACTCTCCCGGTTGCACTGTCAGTCCCAGCTTTTGCCGACAGATAAGTTCTTATGGAGGGCCGGGAGCAACATGATCAAAAGTCATTTGCACCTTCGCCCTATGGAACAGTTGTTATAAATCATGTTATACTTTTAGTTCCATAGAATCATTCATCATCATATAGATTATGTTCAGTTAGAACACTAGCAATCTACCCATATGCAATTACCCCATAGGAGTCAAGGGAACAAGTCATCAAATGTCTAGAATGTCCTTAGGGTTATCAAAATTAGACACATGCACATGAGTAATTGATTAAAGTGAAATAGGACATCAAGGTAGGCCCATGCTATACTTGCCTTGGTTCACAAACTCTTGCTGGTCCTGCTGGTCGTCGAAGAATTCTTGGTCTCCAACGTTCTCCTCACCGTCTGAACGCGACCAACACGGCAACATACAACATTCCAAAAGCATCCATGCAAAGCAAACATTCCTATCATTAGAATAGTACACCAACAGTATAGAAAACAAGATAAAATGTTTGTGAAGATAATCTACGTCTCGCTACGATCACGTCAACGCGAAGTTCACGAAAAACGGAGCTAAAATGCGAAAGTTATGATTTAAACAGGATTTCCTATAGCAATATATTTAATTAAATCTAACCATGAAATTTAAAAGTTCCAAACTTGACTAACAGTGATTCTAACATGTAGATTATGAAATTACGAAGCTAACGCGATTTGAACGGATCAATTCGGAGCTAAAACGACGATTTTATAAGCAAAACAGTTCAAATGGCATTTCTGTAAATACTGAAAACGTATTTTAGACTAAAGCAGTGAACTTTACGCTTTCAAAATGAGAATGCGTACTCGGGGAAATGCGCTTTGGACTACGGGTTCTATTCATCCGAAACCGAGGGACTCTTTAGCATATTTACACGCGAAAGGGTAACTTCTAATCCTGGCTGCAGATCGGAAAATGGACGGCTAGAATCAAATCTGGGGGAGAGAGAAGAAGGGGTGGCCAGAACAGTAGCTCCAGGCGGCCAGGCGCCATGGCCGACGGCGAAGACTTGCCAGCGAGCTCAGTTAGGGAGCTTTGGTTCGCGATTCGATGACCCGAAGCCACCGGATGAGAGAGGGGGAGCAGGCGAACACGTTTAGGCCGAGAAATTGGTCGGAGGGTGCGGCCGTGGCGGCGGTCGCCATGGACGGTGGCCGGAGAGCTATCGGCGCTCGCGGCTATGGCGCTAGAAGCCACCAAACGCCAAAAGAAAAGGTCGGGAGAGAGAGGGGAGCATGGGGGTCTCACAGCGGGGGAAATCGGGGTCGGAGTCGGCTCGGGGAAGGCGGGTCACGGCAGACGGCAGACGGCGGTCTTCGGTGCTTCGCCGTGCGTCGGTTGCGACCTCCGAGGCATGAGCGAGTGCGAAAAATGGAGCAGGGAGAGGCAGCAGGGGGGCGGCTCGGGCGTGGGCTTCGTTTTGTAGAGGCAGGGGCGCGGGTGACGCTCCCACGATCGAGGACGTGGGCGGCGGTTGCGGCTGCGCTAGGCGCGGGCGGTTCCGAGTCGCGCGGGAGGAAGGGGGAGGAGCTGACAGGCGGGGCCAGGCGTCAGCGGCTGGGGAAAGGGAGGCGCGGCGGTTGTTCGCGGAAGGCTGGGCTGGCGCGGTTGCCAGCAGCCCAGCTCGGCTGGGCCGGCCCAAGAAGGAAGCGGGGTAGGGAGAGGCGAGTGGGCCGCAGAAGGAAAGGCCTGCGGGCCGAAAATCAAGGAAGGGAGGGAGAGGAAAAAAATAATTCTTTTTCCTATTTCCAACAATTTTCAAAATTCATTTTCAATTAGATTTTGAATTCATTTGGACTTTAAATCAAAACCATTCATCACAAAATTAAATATGCGGCAGCATGTATGCATCACTTGTAGCTAATATTATATTTGATTTTAGTTTTATAAAAATTATTACTTTCCTATGTTTGAATGCTCACATAATTTGCTTAATTAAATCAATTTGACTATTTTTTTAGAAAATGTAAAATTTGGGTGTTACAACAGCGTGGCATGTGTTTTTATATTTAAACCCTCTAATTCTCTCTTCTTCTCACATCGTAGCCCATGACCAACACGGCATGGTTTAAAGATGTCCCGCAGGGCCCCATGAAGCTCTTTGTAGCTCTGGAAGGCTGCGCTGATGATGGAGCAAGGGGTGTTAGGGCAGCCAGTGTTCGTATGCATCGACGCCGGCAGCAACGCCGTCCAGGGTTCAAGGAGGGCGTCTTCAGTGGCCTGCGGGACGTCTCTAAACCACGTCGTGTTGGTCATGGGCTACGACGTGAGAAGAAGAGAGAATTAGGGGGGTTAAATGTAAAAACACATGTCACACTGTCATGCCACGTCAGCTAGAAATGCCTACGTGTAGGGATGAAAACGGATCGGATACGGACGGATATCACCGATATTACATTTGTTTTCATATTTCTGTCCGGATTCGGATTCGAATACGGATAGTGTCAACTATGTCGGATAGGATACGATTGGATATCGACATCATAAATATGCGATTTGAGTATTCGGATACGGATACGGTATCGGATGTTGGATATCCGGACTCGGATACGGACAGATCTCAACCCCTCTAAACAGATTCGGTTTCGAATACGGTCGGAAAATATCCGTACCGTTTTCATCCCTACCTACGTGTATTATATGACCTACAATGCACCACTTGATAAGTTTATGGACCCGTAGACCTAAGTGATACACGCTTATAAGTTCGAGGACCGCTGGTGCATTTAACTCAATTTCAAATGCATCGTGCAAAAATGTCAAGGGTTCTTTTTGGCTCCAGGATCCCACGGCCACTGAACCTGTATATCTGTACTGCCACTATAACATCACATTCCCAGTATGAATGGCATTGTTCGTGACTGGTGAGGGTGATGCATTAGTGGATCTATTCGTCACACGATTCACTTCCAATCTGTTTGCGGTGATGGTACGTCAAAACAAAACAAAACAAAACAAAAAACTGTTGTGGTGATGCACGATGTGGGTGGGCTTCAGTACCCTTATAGTGGATTTCATCAGTCCAGAGCATAACCTAGTTCTTCATCTGTTTGCACTTCGCTTGCTCCACTACATTTTTTTTCCTTTAGTTTCTCCCTGATTTAATGGTCGGTACACAGCTTTTGGTAAAATCTTGTTCAACAATGAGTGTTATCTTAAACGTTAAACGGTTAGTCACCATCCATTTAGCGTTTAGATGACCGATTAGATGGTTTAAACGGATTGCACTGTAGCAGTAAATGTACACTAAGTTATTTTTTTTATACAAATGTTTAAGTGCAATTTAAGGCACGAACATAGTTCCATAATTCGATATAGATGATAAACAATTATACAGTCATACACATAGTCATATAGATATCATTTAAATAGCACCAAAATTTCACCTCCAAGCCCAATTTCACCCACCCAGAAAGTTCGTTTAGCACACAAACTTTCATGTTTGTCGCCTAAACTGCAGTTTAAATGTATGCTTTGGCATCTACACCCATTTAGTCATCGTTTAATGCCATTGTTTAAGTTGTTTTTACCAGTTTGATTGTTTAGACGCATCAACATTTAATTCAATGACTAGGGCAAAAATAAACCCACTGCTTAGTGTTTAAACGCGTGTAGACGGCTGTTTAGATGCGTTTAGGCGAACACCGTCAACAACCCAATCAATCATTTCTTCACTGTTGTGCATCCCAAAGAGTAACATATGCATTATTGGGAATTTGACATTTGTCAACAAGAAAAAAAATTGAGAGTTGTATGCACATATAAGCTCAATGAAGATAATAATATTTATAAAATTTAATTATTTGAACATATGTATGTTTTGTACTAAAAAAGGCCAATTTACTTAATAAACTAGATGATACCTGCGGGGACTTTGTAGTATTATAGAGCATGGAACAACTTTTAAATATTCAAGTTGAAAATGAAAAGAATGAAGGAAGGAAAATAGGTGAAATGATCGAACATGCAGTGTACTACTACTAAAGTTTCAAACGTCCTTTTACCTCCGCTGCTACACTAATGCTCCAATTCCATTTTTTTGTTCGCAAAAAATCGAAGCCCAGACCCATGTGGGACCTAGGGAGCATTCTCTAGTGGAGTAGCAAAACATAGCAGCATGGGCCAACGACCCCTTCCCCGGCCCTCCAACTTCCGCACGCGTGAAAAAAATCCACCATCTCTATCTTCCTTTAAAAAACTAAAAAATCAAGACTGCAGGAACGGGGGAAGACTAAATTTTTACTATCATTGCCCCAGGCTCTCGTCCAGTTACCAAACTTATTTAGCAATTATACATTTACTACATGAACTGTTCTCAGTGCACGTTTTTCCCTATGCCGCAATCGCACACGTCACAACTACGACCGCGCCGTGAGTGTGGCGGACGATTTGTCTGCCACACGAGGTTGGACGCCAAAATTGAACTGGCCGGTGCGGCAGTCGCCGAACCTCTGGCGATGTGCAGCGTGGGTGTTTGGCACTTGCGACGTGCCACACTTTGGGCGCGACGACTTGTGGCGGGCGTTGGACACCACCCAAACGCGCCCTCAGTGCCTTATTTTTGTAACTTTTGGCGTCGTGGTAGTTCATATCAGCCTACCAGCGTGGATCGGCCAGGGGAAAAGACGTTGGTGACCTTGACGCTTTATCCTGTCGCTTGGGCCCCCTCGCTCAGTTCATTCCATTCATTCCCCCACCCGTTGTCTCCCTTCTTCCATCTTCTCCTCTTGCTCCATGGCGACTTCGACGGCGACTCTGACCTATGGAGACGATAGCGCCTGGTGCTCGTTTGAACCCGACGGATCCACAGTTCCCACAGGCGCTCCCAAGGCAAGGAAGGTTAGTGACACCATTGCCCCGTGTCATGCATGCAGCATTGGCGAACTAGGGTTAGGGTTCGATGGGTATTTAGGGGGATTCGGCGTTCTTGGCCTGAACTCGTCTATTTGCTGTTCATTCATAGGTGACTGATGTATTATGCGCTCGATTCGGACCTGTGAGCATGGATCCTTGAAAGCCCAAGTTTGATTTTGGATAATTGATGAAACCTAGGACTAACCTTCGGTCTAAGAGTGTGAATTAGATAAGGTAGTCCAATCTAAGTGGTGGAGTTAGATGATGGTCATGGTGAAGGTGATGGCTACAAAAGAGATGATCAAGTACTCTAACTTGGAAAAGAAGAAAGAGAAAAACAAAAACCAAGGAGATCAAGGCAAAGGTATCAAATATGTTTTTTTGTTTTGGCACTCAAGACACCATAGAGGGTGTGAGTGTGTTTAGCATCGGTAGCTGTACTATAAAGAGGGAAAATCTTTGGCTAAACGGTTATCGAGTGCCACTAGGTGACATGACTCTTGCATATGCATTAGGGACCTAGTGTGCTAACATTTGACCCTTGAAAAATGCTTGGAAAAATGCTAATATATGTGCACACAAGTTCTACACTTTGTGGTTAGCAACTTGGAAGCAAGGGTGGAGAAGAAAGTTGCAACTGGGCCCAGGTGTTCAAGGGAATTCGGACCCTAGCTGGGCCAGTCCAGAACCAAACCCTAACACCGAGGGCCACAGCGGGTGCTCCGGACCCTGCCTGGCAAGGGTTCCGGACCATATTCGTTAGGTCCAGTTGGACGGAGCAGAGGAGTTTGAGAGCATCACTGAGCCACGGCAGCTCTGGACCCAGCTGTGGCGTGGGTCCGGACTCAAGTGTGCGCGAGTTCGGCTGTGGCGCGCTCGGCAGCGAAGTGATGTGGCACGAGCTGGAGAACCGGACTGTGGCAGAACCGCCCGAAATAACATACTTTCGAAGGCGCTCATCTTCCACTAGACACTAAGCATCCCGAAAGTTAGCTACAGTGGACAGTTCCATCGAGCACACCCACGGGAGAACTCAAATCAATCCATATTTTACTTCCAGAATGCAATAATGAGTACGAGCTTACAATACTTAGTCTATTTCATACAACAAGAGTTCTTGAAAATTATTTATTACAATACCAGCGTTTAGAGTGCGATAATTAAACAGTGGAATGAAAAAAAACATCTAGCGGAAATAATACAAGGATTCGTCTGTGTCCACTAGAAGAATCCTCCACACAAGAGCTACTCCTCAAGCTACACCTGCAATAGGGTAAAATAAACCCTGAGTACACAATATACTCACAAGAGGTATGATATGCAATATAGGTTTGTTGTTTTCTTTTGTTTGAGAAAAGAATTGCTAGAAGTACGTCCTTAAGATCAAGTTTAATTAGCAGTCATGATTACTTCATTAGCTAACCATTCTAGGTAAGTACATGTTCTACTTTTCAAACAAGGGTTGAGCAATCAAAACCATTTCACTATCTTTCATCTTTCAGTTCTTACTACGTTGCTACACCATAGCCAAGTCATACTGTCTCATGGAAACGGTGATTTGCGAACCAATGTATCCTAGCTAGGTACCCTGAAACACACGTCTCGCTTGTACCTCAGGCACAAATGAGACCAACCCATTTCACTCCTGTCACGGGGCCTAGGTCCCCGTCCAAACTTGGACTCCAAGCCCGCACACTTGAGACCCGGTCTCAATATGGTGCTTAGACCTCCCCCTTTCCTGCCTCCAATCAGTCGATCCAGAAAGAGCCGGAACCCACGACAAGAGCGTAACGAGCCTTCCCGCTCCCATAAGCAAGTATGTGCTCAGGATAATATATGGACAGGGAAAATAGTGTAACCAAGCTAAGCCCCGTGGCCACGAGACACAACTCGTTACACCCACCATAACCCATACCATATCCCTACCCGGTCTCCATTTTTCTTTCATCATTTTATCATGAGAGTAAATATAATAATCACCTATTGTGAGTAACGGCAGGTTACTCACGCTACCGAAAACCTAAGCATAGCAGCTACTCGAACCTGCACTAGTAAGACTCATAGGACAGATATATCTATGCATGTGGTTTTCATAAAATTTCTGTAACATAAATGCACATCACACACATATATATATATATATATATATATATATATATTCAGTGATTATAAAAAAAATAAGGGTTATGCATAGGGCTTGCCTTGGGCAGGCGTGGTGTCAGCTGAGTTAGTCAGTGGAGGCTTCGGGACCTCCCCCTACACGGGAATCTCCTCCTCGTACTCCTCGACGATCTCCTCGAACTCGGGATCACCGGTGGTCACGATTTTTGCCAACTCGTTCTCTATATGCATGTGATGATGATGCAACAATTCAGTATTTAGGCAACGACAACTCTTAAAAGAAGAATACACATGTTAAGCTACTAAGCTAGTTCTAATTACTAAGATACTAAGCTAACTATCATATTCATCAAGCAAGATATTGAGTTCAACTAACAAGCACCTAGTTTCACTATTCAATAGATTTAATGTATATTTAAACATAGAACATTTAACTACCCTAATGTTTAGTCTATTATAAGGCTACAAAAATTACAGTGAACACATAATAATACAATGAAACTACCATAAAAATTCAGGACTAAAGCTATCACCAATTTACCACAAAAATTCTTATAATATTTAACCTAATAATATTGAGCACTCTCAAATGATTTAATAGCCCCTAGTATCAACATGTATATGTATACATTAATTACACCAACAGATAAATCACAATTTTAGGAGCCTAACAAAATTTGTTTCATAATTTTTGGGTATCTACAAGATTTTATATTAATTAAACAAAACTAGCTCTCGAATAAAAATATAAAGCTATTTCTAATTCTTTACGAAAAAAGAGAAAATGAACTAGCCCAGCGCGGCCCACG
Source organism: Miscanthus floridulus (assembly GCF_019320115.1). Taxonomy (NCBI): domain Eukaryota; kingdom Viridiplantae; phylum Streptophyta; class Magnoliopsida; order Poales; family Poaceae; genus Miscanthus; species Miscanthus floridulus. Next base: position 34,217,144 of record NC_089598.1, read on the forward strand.
GCGGGGAAAGTGGTCCATGGCGGGGAACTCACGTGTGCTGGCATTTTAGGAAAAAAAAGCCCCCGTGCTTCCTACTATTAACGTGACCACTATTGGCCATATTCCTTTAGTCGGCGATTATGCGCGAAGGCCCCCGAAAAGACTCATCTTCACATCGGGGAGGTCCCCGAAGCCCTCGCGCTCGCCAGCGTGGCGTTGGCCGACACGGAGCCGCTACATCGGCCAACTAGGACCCGCACAGACCTAGCTAGGGGTTGATGCTCACCTACGGACCGACGCGCAACGCTGGGCATCGGTTAGAAGACTAGAGATGAAGTAGGGTGACTTCTCCATGTCGGCGGGCAACCTGCGGTGGCGACGATAATGTTCCAGTGAGCCACGGCGCTAAGAGAGCAGTAAAGGTAGCGGGTGAGCATCAGCGACTCACCAAGGACCTAGCCGAGGTGATGGTTTGGCTAGAGATGCCTCAAGCAAGGCTGGCCGCGTACGCCACGTTGGGACAGCGGTAGGGGTATGGCTTAGGTGCGCATGGCAAAGAGGGGATCGAGACGAGTCTAGTGGTGCAGCCAATTTGGCTCGAGGTGGTCAGATGGGAGCTGCCCTCGGTGATGGGCGGACTCAGCCTTATCGGCACGGTGGCGGGGAAAAACTCCAAAATTGAAGCTCGGCTAGGCTCAGTCCAAGGCAGTGTGGGATCGGGTGGTTAGGCAACTTGATGGCGAAGCCAGTGAAGCGATGAATTGGCTCATGATGATCTCTCCCTAATAGATTTAATGGCGCAGCCCAGACAGCCATGGAAGAAGAGAGAGAGAGAGAGATAGGTGGGGCTTAGCTCGACCTCGTCTTGGTGGGATACGACCGACACGATCGGGGAGACACACGCGCAAACACTGCAGACCAAATGCGTGCGTCCACTACCAGGCACTACTTGCATGGCCGTAGCGCCATAAATGGCAATGCGATGGTGCGGGCAGCAGGGGAGGGGGAAAGCCCTCGTGCGCATAGTGAGGAGACGAGCAACAGCATGGCACATTACCAGCAGCAGCGGCATCGTAGCAGAGCGGCAGGGACAGCAGAGCAGTAGCGGGGTGGCCCACAGCATAGTGTAGTGAGCAGCAGCCAGGGCACAGGTGAAAGCTCTAGTTTGGTTTTGGTGAATTAATGAAACCCTAAGTGCTAACCTAGTTTATCAAAGTGATTATGAGATAGGTAGCACTACTCCAAGTGATGAAGCAATGATGAAAATCATGATGTTGGTGATGGCATGGTGATGATCAAATGCTTGACTTGGAAAAGAAGAAAGAGAGAAATAAAAACTCAAGGCAAAGGTGAAACTTGATAGGAGCTTTTTCATTTTGGTGGTCAAGACACTTAGTGAGTGTGATCACATTTAGGATCGATAGTCATACTATTAAGAGGGGTGAAACTCGTATCGCAATGCGGTTATCAAAGTGCCACTAGATGCTCTAACTCATTGCATATGCATTTAGGATCTAGTGGAGTGCTAACACCCTTAAAAACATTTGTGAAAATCTGCTAACACATGTGCACAAGGTAACACACTTGGTGGTTGGCACATTTGATCAAGGGTGGTGAAGTTACGAGTCAAAAGGAACTATTTTGTATTGACTGGACTCTACCTTGGGCAGTGACCAGACTCTGACCCTACGTCCGGTCAGTGGAGCGCAGTGAAGGCCACCCTTGGTCCCTTGATCAGATGTTGAAGAGAAAGAGGGACCAAACGCGAAGGGGTGCGTCCGGTCATCTCATGATGTACGCTGACATCTTGGCGCGAGGAGCAGCAGTGACACGTGGTAGGCGGTGAAAGATCAGACACAGGTGCTGCGTCCGATCGCAACCAACCTGACGTGTCCGGTCGCAAAACAGAGGCTCGGGGAGCTCTCTAGAAATGATCAGACTCTGGTTGGTCTACATCCGGTCGTACAGGAGCGAACGCATTCGGTCGCAAAACAGAGGCTCGAGGAGCTCTCTAGAAACGACCGGACTCAAGCGTTGCAGCGTTCGGTCATCTCACTATGCTGTGTTTGGTCGCTACTTGACCATTGGCGCATGAAAGATGACCGTTGAGATCCCGCGACTGAGGTTGAATGGAGGCAACGCATGGCATGCATCCGTTGACCGGACGCTAGACCGAGTGCGTCCGGTCGATCTGACCGGCGCATCCAGTCGCCCTAACTTTTTAGGGAACAAAGAGCCAGCGGCTCTATTCATGGGGGCTCTCTATTTAAGCCTCATTACCAGCTGTAGCTCACTCTCTTTGGCCATTTGCATTGACATAGCAACCTTGTGAGCTTAGCCAAAGCCCTCCCACTCATCTCCATCATTGATTCATCATCTTTGTGAGATTGGGAGGGAATCCAAGTGCATTGCTTGAGTGTTTGCATCTAGAGGCACTTGATATTTGTGTTTCACTATGGGATTCACTTGTTACTCTTGGTGGTTGCTGCCACCTAGATGGCTTGGAACAGCGAGGATCGTCGAGCGGAGGTTAGTGATTGTCTCTGGCTCCGATCGTGGTGATTGTGAGGGGTTCTTGACCTTTCCTCAGCGTAGAGCCAAAAGATACTCTAGTAAATTGCCCATAGCTTGTGTAATCCTCATCTTGTGTTGGTTGTGCGGCACCCAATTGAGGGTTTGGCGTGTGATGCCAATTAGCACATGAACCTCCAAGTGAGTGAATCACCACAACGAGGACTAGCTTGCCGGCAAGTAAGTGAACCTCGGTAAAAAATCATTGTGTCATCATTTAATTCCGAGGTGATTGGTCTACATTGGTATTTATTCTTGTGATTGATTGGTTCATTCCTCGACTCGGCGGTATAACTATCTTGCTCTCTCACTTTACATTACCGCAAACTAGTTGTCAAGCTCTTTAGCGTAGCTAGTCATGAGAGCTTATTAGTTTGGTTAGTGTGGTCTTTAGTTAGCTTTTGAGAGCACACTAACTTAGTGTAGTGACATAGCCATTGTGTGGATAGAGATTTTATAAACTAGAATTGTGGTAGGTGGCTTGGAATTTTTAGTAGACTAGTGCAACACTCGCTTCGCCTCATATTTGACTAACCGGTTTGCTAAGTGTTGTTGTAGAAATTTTAATAGGCTATTCACCCCCCCCCTCTAGCCATTAGGACCTTTCAAGTGGTATCAGAGCCGTGGTCACCATGATTTGAGGCTTAACAATCTTCGGTGTAAAAATGACTCAAATCAACAACACCAAGAAGCCACCACAATTTAATGGCACAAATTATCTATATTGGAAGTCAAAGATGACCACACATATCAAGCCAATCAATAGAAGGGTGTGGAAGGTGGTAGAAACCAAAATTGAGATTGATGATCTAGAGAATCCCACCGCGGCCAAAGAAGTGCTTCTCCAAAACAATGACATTGCTCTAAGTGCCATTCATGATGCAATTAATGAGAGAACATTTGAACAAATCAAGAACATTGAGATGGCTCATGAGGCTTGGAAGAAGTTGGAACAATCATTCGAGGGCACCAAGGCAATGAAGGGTGCAAAGGCATACATTCTCAAGGAGAAATTTGCTAGCTTCAAGATGAAGGAAGATGAAAGTGCGTCAGACATGTTCCATCGAATGGAAGTGCTTGTCAATGATCTCAAAGCACTTGGTGAGAAGGTGGAGGACAAGGACTTCTCTCATAAGTTCTTAAAATGCTTACCCGCAAGATTTGGTATGTTGGTCACCTTGCTAGTGAGGACCGGTTTGTACACAATGACACCAAACCAAATCTTGGGACATATATGACCAATGATGCTTATAGAGATGATGACGAGAAGGAAGAAAAGAGGGAGAAGAAGGATAACAAGAAGAAGAGTGTGGCATTCAAGGCCACATCATCCAAGGGCAAGGCAAAGCAAGAATCATCATGTGAAGATGAAGACTTGAGCTTTGATGAGATGGATGATGAGAAGATGGCTCTCTTTGTCAAGAGATTTGGCAAGTTCATGATGAAGAAGGGCTACCGTGCTAGAAGAAAGAAGTCTTCATCCAAGAACAAGAAAGAGTCAAGAAGGTGCTTCAATTGTGAAAGCAAAGATCATCTTGTTGCTCAATGCCCATACAATAGTGACAATGATGATGACAAGAAGAACAAGAAGAAGAACAAGAAGGAAAAGAAAGAGAAGAAGGACAAGATGACCTTCAAGAAGAAGAAGAAGAAGGGTGGTTCATATATGGTCACTTGGGATAGTGATGCTTCCTCAAGTGATGATGATTATAGTGAATATGATAAGACCACCAAGAAGAAGGCACTTGCAAGTATTGCTTTCAGTGAGAAGCATTCTCTCTTCGACACTCCATCATGCTTCATGGCTAAGGCCACTAAGGTACAAACTTGTGATGATGGAAGTGGTGAGGAATATGATAATCAAAATGAAAATGAAAGTGATAGTGATGATGATGAACCAACTAAGGATGAACTACTTGACATGCTAGATGATGCTAAAGAACACTTTGACATTAAGAGAAGGGAATGCAAAAGCTTGTATAGGGAAATAAAAGCCCTTAAGCAAGCCTTTGATGAGCTCAAGGCATCTCATGAGAGGCTAGAGGAAGCCCATGAGAAGCTTGGCAAGGCTCACAAGAAGCTTGAAAAAGATCATTCCTCTTTACTTGATGAGTAAAATGAGAAGAAGCATGTTAAGACATGTAATGTAGGCTTAACTTATGACCTAATTGATGAATCATTATATATGCCTATCATTGTTGCTCCCACTAACCCTTCTTGTAGCACTTCTACTTCTACCTCATTTAGTAGTGATGGTTTTACTTGTGATAACTCACTAATGGTTGAGAATGAGACTCTCAATGATGAGGACATGGCACCTTCAGATACGAACAATGATTATAAGGTGCGCTCATTCCTATATTTGCATAGTGGCTTTGGTTATAATTCACTTGGTTCCACATGTACATGTCACTATTTGAATGTAGGTACAAATATGTCTCAACATGCAAGTTCATCAAAGTTGAACTTTCGGTTCGTCGGCAGCCCGACAGTGCCTCATTGGGAAGGTCATAACTCATCCATCCGGAGTGCGATTGAGGTCAATGAGCACTTGATGGAAAGCTTGTTTGATAAGATTTCAAATAGATCTGGTCCCATCTCAATATCACGTCGGCAAGGCCTCCAAATCACCAATATATTCTGTCGCTATTTCTGGCGGGAGCTACACTGTCGTCATGGGCTTGTTAGACATCCTTGGGACCCAGGCCCAAGTTGGAGCACGCCCCAAGAAGATGGAGAACACCTAAGAGATGGCCTTGGACGTCCTCCTCCTTGGCCACCACCTTAGGAGGCCAGCAAGGACGTCCAAGCCAAGCCAGAGGCCCAGTCCAATCCAAGTTCGAGTCTGTCTCGGCCGTCAGGATCAGTCTGCAATAAAACGGACGCCCAGGACGCATCCGGACTCCGTTTTTGATGATCCACATATGGATGGAAAGATAATTTGATAAGGAAGCCAATACAAGTGGTTTCACATCAAAATCTGTTCGAAATAAATGGGAATCGTCGAAACAAATCAGCGTCCAGAATCTGCTAGGGTGCTGCGACACCGTCTTTTGGTCCATTGGACCATGTATCGAGTTTGGGCCCATTAGGGGCGCGTCCAGGGGTCTTGCATGACCCTAAAGTCTTCATAAACAACCGCCACCCCTCCATTAGGGTTTGGGTTTTGCTTAGATTATTCTGTCAAGAACAGTTTCGCCGTTCATCGGTTTGTGAGACCCCAACTCGTGAGATTAATCATACATCTGCAATTTGGTTGCGATCTTTCTTGTTCTTGCTTGTGTTCTTCATTGCGCAGGCAGGGATTAGCCTTCTTGGCGAGGTCAACCTGGTCTGAGACTCGGTTGATAACTAGAGGAGCTGTGGTGCTAAGATTGCAGGGTTTGATCTTTTGATCTGAAGCCAGATCGGTGTGTCATTCTCCACCACAACAATAGTTATCATCACCTGACAGAAGATCGGGATCCCCATCTCCATTACTCAAGAAGGAGGTCAATGAGCTCACTCACACCTTGGCTAAGGCCTATGGTGGTGAGGACTGCTTGCTTATGTGCTTGGGTAGCCAAAGAGCTTCTCTCTATAAAGAGGGATTGGAATATACCCCTAAGAAAGGCAAGGTGACCTTTGCTCCTCACAAGACTAGTTTTGTGAAGAACAATGGTCGGTTTTGTACTAGTTGCAAGCAAGTTGGTCATAAAGAGCATGAATACAAGAATAAAAGCAAAAATGCTAATGTATCCTCAATTAAGATTAATTCTTTCTATGTGCTTACCAAGGATGCAAATGGTGTAAAGGCTAAGTTTATTGGTACACCATGGATGGGCTCAAAGAAGAAAGCCATTTGGGTGCCAAAGAGTTTGGTCACTAACCTTCATGGACCCAAGCAAGTTTCTGTACCTAAAAAGAATTGATCTTCTTTTGTAGGTCAATTACAAAGCTGAAGGAAGGCATTGGGTTCTTGATAGTGGGTGCACTCAACACATGACCGGTGATGCAAGAATGTTTAACTCAATCAACACCAACGGCAATGATGGTTATGATAGTGTCACATTTGGTGATAATGGCAAAGGCAAGGTTAAGGGGCTTGGTAAGATTGCAATATCCAATGACATGAGCATTTCCAATGTGTTGCTAGTAGAGAGCTTGAACTTCAATTTGCTATCCGTGGCTCAATTGTGTGATCTTAGATTCAAATACATATTTGGGATAGATGATGTAGAAATCATAAGTATAGATGGTTCTAATTTGATCTTCAAAGGCTTTAGATATGAGAATCTATACTTGGTTGATTTCAATGCTAGTGAAGCTCAATTATCTACATGTTTGTTCACTAAGTCTAGCATGAGTTGGTTATGGCATAGAAGGCTTAGTCATGTTGGAATGAAATAATTAAATAGATTGGTCAAGCATGACTTGGTTAAAGGCTTAAAAGATGTAGTGTTTGAAAAAGATAAGCTTTGTAGCTCTTGTCAAGCTAGAAAACAAGTTGGAAACACCCATCCTAAGAAAAGCATGATGAACACTAGTAAAGCATTTGAGTTATTGCACATGGATTTGTTTGGGCCAACTCAATACACTAGCATTGGTGGCAACAAATATGGTTTTGTGATAGTGGATGATTACACTAGATACACATGGGTATTCTTTCTAGTGGACAAAAGTGATGTATTTGCAACATTCAAATCATTTATCAAGGGCATTCACAATGAGTTTGAAACAACCATCAAGAGAGTTAGAAGTGACAATGGTAGTGAGTTCAAGAACACTAGAATTGATGAGTTGTGTGATGAATTTGGAATTATACATCAATTCTCATCCAAGTACACTCCACAATCTAATGGCCTTATTTAGAGGAAGAATAGAATACTCATTGATATGGCAAGGTCTATGCTTAGTGAGTACAATGTGAGTCAATCTTTTTGGGCTGAAGCTATCAACATGGCTTGCTATTGTAGCAACCGCCTCTATTGTCACCCATTGAAAGAGAAGACACCATATGAGCTCTTGAATGGTAGAAAGAACAACATTGCATATTTTTGGGTATTTGGTTGCAAATGCTATATCTTGAAGAAAGGCACTAGATTGAGCAAGTTTGACAAGAAATGTGATGAAGGATTCCTACTTGGATACTCAACTACTAGCAAAGCATATAGAGTTTAGAATTTGGATAGTGGTACTCTTGAGGAAGTTCATGATGTTGAATTTGATGAAACCAAGGGTTCACAAGAAGAAAATGAGAACTTAGAAGATGTTAGAGGCATTCATTTTTCAAATGCCATGAAGAACATGGATGTTGGTGAATTGAGGCCTAGGCAAGTGAATGATGATGATGATGATCAAGTGCAAGTGCTTTCTAACTCAAATGTGCAAGATGATACAAATCAAGCTAGTACAAATAGCTCTCATGACAATGAACAAAATCAAGTGGCTAGTACATCATCTCAACCCAATGATCAAGCAAGTGCAAGCAATTAAGTTTCAATACTCCAACCTACCAATATTGCAAGGGATCATCCATTAGATACTATCATTAGTGATATTTTAAGAGGTGTGCAAACTAGATCAAGATTGGCTTCATTTTGTGAGCATTTCTTATTTGTGTCATCCATTGAACTAAAAAAGATAGATGAAGCATTGAAGGATGTTGATTGGCTAGATGCTATGCATGAAGAATTAAATAACTTCACAAAAAATTAAGTATGGGAATTAGTAGAGAGACCAAAGGGACACAATGTGATTGGAATCAAATGGGTCTTTAGAAACAAATAAGATCAAGATGGGATAGTAGTAAGGAACAAAGCAAGATTGGTAGCACAAGGATATACACAAGTTGAAGGTCTTGACTTTGAAGAAACATATGCCCCGGTTGCTAGATTGGAAGCAATTAGAATCTTACTAGCCTATGCTTGTGTCCACAACATTAAACTCTATCAAATAGATGTCAAGAGTGCATTTCTCAATGGTTACATCAATGAAGAAGTATATGTTGAGCAACCTCCCGGTTTTAAAGATGACAAGAAGCCCGACCATGTGTACAAGTTGAAGAAGGCATTGTATGGCTTGAAGCAAGCACCTAGAGCATGGTATGAGAGATTTAGGGACTTTCTACTCTCTAAAGGGTTCATGATGGGAAATGTTGACACCACTCTTTTCATCAAAAAAGATTGGCAAAGACTTATTTGTGTTGCAAATCTATGTTGATGACATCATATTTGGATCAACAAATCAAGACTTTTGTGAAAATTTTGGAAAGATGATGGCTAATGAGTTTGAGATGTCCATGATTGAAGAGTTAAGTTACTTTCTTGGTCTTCAAATCAAGCAATTGAAGAATAGTACATTTGTGAGTCAAGGCAAGTATATCAAGGACACGATCAAGAAGTTTGGCATGAGTGATAGCAAAGCCATTAGTACACCAATGGGAACAAATGGAAACTTGGATAGTGATGCAAGTGGAAATATGGTGGATCAAAAATTGTATTGGTCTATGATTGGAAGCCTATTCTATGTGACCGCATCAAGACCGGATGTCATGTTTAGTGTATGCATGTATGCAAGATTTCAAATGATTTAATAGCCCCTAGTATCAACATGTATATGTATACATTAATTACACCAACAGATAGATCACAATTTTAGGAGCCTAACAAAATTTGTTTCACAATTTTTGGGCATCTACAAGATTTTATATTAATTAAACAAAACTAGCTCTCGAATAAAAATATAAAGCTATTTCTAATTCTTTACAAAAAAAAGAGAAATTGAACTGGCCCAGCGCGGCCCACGGCGGGGAAAGCAGCCCATCGCGGGGAACCCCCGCGTGCTGGCATTTTCATAGAAAACCCCCATGCTTCCTGCTATTAACGCGACCACTATGTGCCCTATTCCTTTAGTCAACGATTATGCGCAAAGGCCCTAGAAAAGACTCATCTTTGCATCGGGGAGGTCCCCGAAGCCCTCGCGCTCGCCGGCGTGGCGTTGGTCGGCATGGAGCCGCTACGCTAGCCAACTAGGACCCACACAAACCTAACTAGGGGGTCGATGCTCACCTATGGACCGACGCACAACGTTGGGCATCGGTTAGAAGACCGGAGACAAAGTAGGGCGACTTCTCCACATCGGCGGGCAACCTGTAATGGCGACGACAATGTTCCGGTGAGTGATGGCACTAAGAGAGTAGTAGAGGTAGCGGGTGAGCATCAGTGACTCACCAAGGACCTAGCTAAGGCGATGGTTCAGCTGGAGATGCCTCGAGCAAGGCTAGCCGCGTACGCGCGGTGAGCTCGGTGACAAGCCACGGTGGACACGACCGCGTCAGTAGTGTTGGGACAGTGGTAGGGGTATGGCTTAGGTGTGCATGGTGAGGAGGGGTTCGAGGTGAGTCTAGTGTTGTAGCCAATTTGGCCTGAGGTGGTCAGATGGGAGCTGCCCTCGGTGATGGGCGAACTCGGCCTTATCAGCACGATGGCGGGGAAAAGCTCCAAAATTGAAGCTTGGCTGGGCTCGATCCAAGGTAGGGTGGGATCGGGTGGCTAGGCGACTTGATGGTGAAGCCAGCGAAGCGACGAACTAGCTCAAGATGTTCTCTCCCTAACGGATTTAATGGCACAGCCCAGCCGGCCATGGAACCAGAGAGAGAGAGAGATAGGTGGGGCTCAGTTCGACCTTGTGTTGGTGGGATGCAGCCAACGCGATCGAGGAGACACACGCGCAGACACTATGGACCAAACATGTGCGTCCACGACCGAGCACTGCCTACGTGGCCATAGCGCCATAAATGGCAAGGCGACGGTGCAGGCAGCAGGGGAGGGAGCAAGCCCTCATGCGCATAGTGAGGAGACGAGCAATAGCACGATGCAGTACCAGCAGCAGCGACATCGCAGCAGAGCGGTAGGGACAGTAGGGCAGCGGTGGCGTAGCCCGCAGCGCAGCGTGGTGAGCGGCGGCTAGGGCGCAGCTGAAAGCACTAGTTTGGTTTTGGTGAATTGATGAAACCCTAAGTGCTAACCTAGTTTATCAAAGTAATTATGAGATAGGCAGCACTACTCCAAGTGATGAAGCAATGATGAAAATCTTGATGTTGGTGATGGCATGGTGATGATCAAATGCTTGACTTAGAAAAGAAGAAAGAGAAAAACAAAAAGCTCAAGGCAAAGGTGAAACTTGATAGAAGCTTTTTCATTTTGGTAGTCGAGACACTTAGTGAGTGTGATCACATGTAGGATCGATAGCCGTACTATTAAGAGGGGTGAAATTCATATTGAAATACGGTTATCAAAGTGCCACTAGATGCTCTAACTCATTGCATATGCATTTAGGATCTAGTGGAGTGCTAACACCCTTAAAAACATTTGTGAAAATCTGCTAACACATGTACATAAGGTAACACACTTGGTGGTTGGCACATTTGATCAAGGGTGGTGAAGTTATAGGTTACAAGGAACTATTTCGTATTGACCGGACTCTGCCTTGGGTAGTGATCGGACTCTGACCCTGTGTCTGGTCAGTGGTGCGCAGTGAAGGCTGCCCTCGGTCCCTTGACATGACGCTAAAGAGAAAGAGGGACCGAACGCGAAGGGGTGCGTCCGGTCACCTCATGACATACGCTGATGTCTTGGCACGAGGAGCAGCAGTGACAAGTGGCAGGCAGTGAAAGACCAGACTCAGGTGCTACATTCGATTGTGACCAACCTGACGTGTTCGGTCGCAAACAGAGGCACGGGGAGCTATCTAGAAATGACTGGACTTTGGCTGGTCTGCGTCCGGTCGCAAAACAGAGGCTTAGGGAGCTCTTTGGAAATGACCAGAGTTGGGCGTTGCAGCGTCTGATCATATCACTGTGCTGCGTCTAGTCGCTACTTGACCATTGGCATGTGATAGATGATCATTAAGATCCCACGACTATGGTTGAATGGAGGTGACACGTGGCATGCATCTGTTGACCGGGTGCATCCAGTCGATCTGACCGGCACGTCCAGTCGCCCTGACTTTTCAGGGAACAAAGAGCCAACGGCTATATTCACGGGGGCTCTCTATTTAAGCCCCATTGCCGGCTATAGCTCACTCTCTTTGTCCATTGGCATTGACATAGCAACCTTGTGAGCTTAGCCAAAGCCCTCCCACTCATCTCCATCATTGATTCATCATCTTTGTGAGATTGGGAGAGAATCCAAGTGCATTGCTTGAGTGTTTGCATCTAGAGGCACTTGGTGTTCATATTTCGCTGTGGGATTCACTTGCTACTCTTGGTGGTTGCCGCCACCTAGACTGCTTGGAGCAGCGAAGATCGTCGAGCGGAGGTTGGTGATTGTATTCGGCTTCGATCATGGTGATTGTGAGGGGTTCTTGACCTTTCTCCGGCGGAGAGCCAAAAGGTACTCTAGTAAATTGCTTGTGGCTTGTGTGATCCTCATCTTGTGTTGGTTGTGCGGCACCCTATTGAGGGTTTGGTGTGTGATGCCAATTAGCGCGTGAACCTCCAAGTGAGTGAATCACCACGAGGACTAGCTTGCTGGCAAGCAAGTGAACCTCGGTAAAAAATTATTGTGTCATCATTTGATTCTAAGGTGATTGGTCTACATTGGTATTTATTCTTGTGATTGATTGGTTCATTCCTCGACTCGGTGGTATAACTATTTTGCTCTCTCACTTTATATTACCGCAAACTAGTTGTCAAGCTCTTTAGTGTAGCTAGTTGTGAGAGCTTGTTAGTTTGGTTAGTGTGGCTCTTTAGTTAGCTTTTGAGAGCACACTAACTTAGTGTAGTGACATAGCCATTGTGTGGATAGAGATTATATAAACTAGAACTGTGGTAGGTGGCTTGCAATTTTTAGTAGGCTAGTGCAACACTTGCTTCGCCTCATATTTGACTAACCGGTTTGCTAAGTGTTGTTTGTAGAAATTTTAATAGGCTATTCACCCCCCCCTCTAGCCATTAGGACCTTTGAGCAAGGCCCATAGTGGCAGCAGCACCGCACGGCCAGGGCAAGCGACCAACCGTGGACGGCCATGCCCAGCCATGGCCAAGCCAGGAGCAGGCCTAGCCAGCCTGGCCTCAGCAACACGCACGATGCCGAGCTATGGAAGAGGCGGTGATTGTAGCCCCCGGCTAGACAGCCCAAGGCCGTTCACGTGCATGAATTTTAAAGCATCAACCACGACTAAACCAACTTGATTGAGTCACAACCACCTAGACCATACCAAAGAGGGTACATTCGACTACCATTAGAAGCAATAACATAGCACTGGCCTTTAGCTATGTTTTTTAGAATTAATTCCCCAACATGGCACAGCCATTCTATTTTCAGACTTAGGAAATTTGCTAAGTCTAGGGCTGATTTTTATTTCAACTTCAATTTCCAAGCTACTAAAAATACTAGCCAGCAATTTTATTTTTCTACAGCAAGAGTTGCATTGTTATCTACAAAGTTTGTCCTTTAAACTTTATTTAAGTGACACAAATATGTTTTATAATGTTTTTGCCCAATAAAAATTGGTTTTGAACCTCACTTGATACAACATGAACTATTGGCTCAACTTTCCTTTAACACTTTTATCAAAAATTTTAGGTTACAAGCAATTCATCTACACTCTTTATCACTTGCAATGTCACATAAACATGATGCTCATGACATGATTTAGAATGTTGTTTAGGGTGTAACACCGAGAGTGTTACACGGTCCCGCATTGTGCATGGTTCGGATGCTGCGAGCGGATCGGGTTTGGAGCCATTTTGGTGCTCTGGATGCTTACTGGATCCATCCGGACCCTAGTAGCGAGTGGGTCCAGCTGTGTTGGAGTGGGTCCGGTTCGGAGGTGAAGCTGTTGGCGTTGATCAAGTGACCATTGAGATCTGACGCGTGAGATTCAAAGGAGGGACAGGTGGCGCAAATCCGAGATCTGGACCCGCCTTGTAGATGGTCTGGACCTTGGATCCAGTTCTAGGGCCCGGTCGACCTCGAGCAAGTAACGGCTAGTGGAGGTCTTGGACCTCTATAAATAGACTTGGGGCGCTTTGGGCTCACTCTCTTGGACATTTTCACCTGTGATACATCCTTGTGAGCCTAAGCAAACACCTCCCACTTATCTCCATCAATGATTCATCATCATAGTGAGATTGGGAGAGATTCCTAGTGCATTTGCTTGAGTGATTGCATCTAGTGGCACTTGGGGATCGTTCTGGCTGTAGATTTTTTGTTACTCTTGGTGGTTGTCGCCACCTAGACGGCTTGGGGCAGCAGAGGAGGATTGGCACAAGTTGGTGTTTGTTTGTGGCCATCTCCCGGTGATTGTGAGGGGTCTTATACCTTCTCTGGTGGAGCACCAAAGGTAACTCTAGTAAATTTCTCGTGCCATTGAGTTACCCCACTTGTGGGTAGGTTCTTGCGGTGTCCATTTGTTGGACCTAGGTTTGTGAAACACCTATTAGCCGCGCAAACTACCAAGTGTTGGTCGACACAGCAGGGACTAGCGTGCCGGCAAGCACGTGAACCTCGGGAGAAAAAATCTTGGTGTCCATTGTGATTGGAATTCTCCCGGTGATTGATTTGGCATTCATATTGTGATTGGTTCATTCCTCTACATGGCAGTATAACCTTTCTACTCACTCCTTTACATTTACTTTGTTTAGTTGTGTAGCTAGTTTTGAGAGCTTGCTTGCTTGTTTAGTTTCACCTAGTGGATCTCTTTAGTGTAGTTTTGTTAAGAGCTCTTAGTGAGTAGTGACTTAGCTCTTGTTGTGTGCCTAGTGATCATAGCAACTAGAATTGTTTGGATAGGTGACTTGCAACACTTGTAGAGCTAGAGCAAAATTGCATTTCGTCGTTTAGCGTACTAACAATTTGTTCTAGTGATTTTGTAGAGTTTTTATTAGGCTATTCACCCCCAGTCTAGCCATATTAGGACCTTTCAATCCTGTCGGCTGCCCCCCTTGGTAAGTCCTATTATTGCTAGGCTAGATATATGTCTAACTGTAGAATGTTTACACTCATGCCAGGATTGAACCTGGCAATGAGTTTAGAGTAGTTTTTAAGGTTGCTAAGTATACCGATGATGTTAAGTATGGTGGGCTGGTAGAAATGACTAAGAAAGAGCATGAGTTGTGGCTGTATAGGAGCATTGGGTGCAGTCTAGCTTAGTTTTATGATGATGTTGCTACAAAGATTATCTGGGGACTTAGCCAAACATTATCAATTTGGGTTTTGGACACTAATCTAATGCTCGCTTTGAATGGAAAATTAGAAGGGATGATCAATGGTAGGTAATGATGAAGGACAAATGGGATGAAAGGGTGGCTTACATTGCTGTGGAGGTTGTTGCCAAAGATGGATATGAGAGAAATGATAGTTCAGTGGCATCTAAGGTTAGCAACACTAGTATTCCTCCTAGGTCTGGTGTCACTAATTTGGATGCTTCTTCTGCTGGGCCTAATGCAGAAGACACTGGTGATACATATACTATCGAAGTCATTGTGGAGTGGGATGACAACGGGAAAGAAGGGAGACAACGGGAGGGGGAATGAATGGGATGAATTGAGTGAGGGGGGCCCGAGCGATAGGATAAAACGCTAGGGGCACCAATGTCTTTTTCCCTGGCCGATCCATGCTGGTAGGTTGATCTAGACTATCATGACGCCAAAAGTGGCAAAAATAAGGCGAGAAATGTTCATGTAGCAAATGTGTAATTGCCAAACTAAGATCGGCAGCTGGACGGGTGTCTCTAGGAATAATGGCAAAAATTCCATAGGAACTATGAGGGAGGAGGGCATACGTGGATCCATCGTCTACGAGCTCCTTGGCTGACCATGGAGCAGGGAGCCAGATGCGGAGAGGCGGCACACACGCATCCATGTACCACGCACCACGGGGGACAAATGCAGAGGGCAACATAGGGTGGAGGAGCGAAGTGAGCCAAGCTGACATAGGAGGGAGGTGCTAGCGCCGTTGCTGCTTCAAGCTTCATGTCCATGTCATGAGAAGATGGTTCGAACAGACAATAGTCACCAGTGTCCGCTCCCTGCCAACTTGATCTAGAGGACATGGTGGGCCCTCTATTCGAATCTAGCGCCCATGCTCTCTCCCTTCTTGCTACTGCGGCTAATGCCTTCCTATGCTCGTCCAGCGTCAACGCTTCCTCCCTTCAGTGCACAGCACTCCCTCCACCCCGATCGAGCCTCGACCACTTGAAATCGGCTTCTTCTCTAGCCAAATGGGCCCAATCCTTGAGTGGCTCTCCATGCGGCATTGGTGGCGTGACAAATCTGGCTACGATTTAGGTGCATCGGGTACTGATGCATGCCCGCTACTCGAGTTGTTGCCACAACCGCTTTTGCAGTGTTGGTTTAAGTTTAAAGGGTTATTTGGATTAGTACCATTACAATTCTCAGAACTTTGAGATGTACCATTAAAATTCATCAATTTTGAGATTTACCATTATAATTCATTATTTCACTGAGTTTCGCCATTTTTATGTTTTCTAGCTGCTTGGGCCCACTGGCAGTCGTATGCGCATTGTTCTCTTTTTTGTATGGATGATTTTGCCCTTGTCCAAAGTTGAAAGAGCCCTACGCTGCGCCCATGGCCCTATCTCTCAGTCCCTTCTCCTCCTCGCTCTCACTCTGTCTCTCACTCTCTCGTCCTCCCAATGTGGCGACGATGGCAGAACCCTAACCCTAGCCACCGGCGTCCTGGAGCCCACGCCCGTGCCTGAGTCAGCTGCCGCTACCGCCCAACTACACTACTGCCCGTGCCCTAGCTGTCCTCTCGTGGCCCCATCTCTTGGTCTGTAGGCTCTACTCCATGGTTGTGCCTAGGTTTTGAAGCCATGGCCGGGCAGTGCACTAGAAGCCCAATGAAGGTACCTTCAATGGGCTCGAGCGCGATGGCCAGCAGTAGAAGGCAGTGCCCTTATTGCCATGTTCCTTTGGTCTAGATCTAGAGCAAGCAGCCGACGACAAAGGATTAGTGGTTTCTCATGTGCCCATACAACATTAAGGTTAGGATTCTTGACATTTTTTACCTCACTATGTCTCTTGATGCTACTCTGATTGATGTGTTTTTGTGTGCAGGGTGATCATACTACATGTGGCTTCATCTGCTCTGAGTTGCAGATTTAGGCCTTGGAAGCAAAGGAATGTTGGTTGCAGACTAGTAAGGAGACATCAGCTGACTGTTATGCCGAGTTGAAGGAAGAATTGCAAGAGTTGAAGCAAACTGTGGATAGTGTTGTAGCTGATTTGTGGAAACTGAAGGTCCAACCTGCTGAGCCAAAGCCTGAGCTGGACACGAAGAAATGTCATATTGTGCTTGATTGTTCAATTGTATCGCTAGTTTTTTTGGCTTTGTAGGTGTCCTGATTGGTGCATTTGTTGTTGCTGTTATGTGGAAGTGAACAGCTAGAATGTGTGTTAGTCAGCTAATTTAAGCATGGGTTAGCTAATGTGTGACTGTGTGTATGTATGTTATCCTGGAATTGAATTGAAATGAAATGTGTTCTGTTGAATCAATTGACATCTTGTATTCTAACTGGTTTGAGCAGGCCCATGGCATTAGGACCACCCAACTGATATTGAAGAACTTGTTGCTAGAGAATTTCCTAGCTTTACTGAGACAATTGTTGGATCAGTTGGGACTAATGTTGTGGGTTCAGTTGAGATAGCAGATTTTGTTGTTGAATCTTTTGAAGCAGTTGCAGCTACAGTTCTGATTGTGATAGCTGTTGTAGTTGGGGTTGTTGACTTTGTAGGAGTGCCTACTGGTATTCTATTGTTTGTTGCAACTATGGAGTCTAAGTTAATTGTGATTGCTGCAAAGAACCCATCGTTGTTAGACTTGGTAACCCTGCACGCTGGGTAGGTGACTGTTGCTCTTTCAGCTTGCGCTGGTCCGATGACTGAAGACATGCAGTAGCTTTCAACTATTGTTGTGGCTGTGATTGTTGTCGTTGGAGTTGTTCTTGTTGCTGCTACAAGTGAATGGCAGTGGTTGGACCTGCTATTGTTGCAATACATGGTGAGGCTGCTGCTGGTGTTGAGCTAATGAGGTAATTGCAGGGTGGTCCACTTTGGAACCAGCCTGTAAATTAGGTAAGCCAATATGTTGGGCCTGCATACTCAATCTTTTTGTTGGATCTTCACTAGCACTGCCTATCCCATCCTGCATACCTAGTTCATTAGAGGTCAAGTACTACGACTGTACAGCAGGGGCAGCAGTTGCTAGCATGTGAGGATTTTGCTACATAGCCATCCACTGAACTAGGCTCAGGCCTAGAAATAATGCATTTTGGACATCTTTTGACTGTTGTCTCCCAGTTCAATAGATAATGATCAAATAGCATCATCAAAGCATTCTAACTACAACACAACAGGAATCCAAGACTTTATAGGTTCACAACCACTTAAATCGACATAACAACATACCAGGTTCACAACCATACAATGTTCCAGCATTCTAACTACAAGGTTCCAGGAATCCAACTACAATGTTACACAAAAGCATATCATAAACTACAACAAGGTTCAACTGCTGATCTTACAAAAGCATACTAGTAGCAGCATACAAGTTCTCTTTTTATTACAAAGCATATCATAAGCTGCTGACAATCTCTAGTCTTCATAGACTAGCCTCCTAAGGCTACTAACAACAGTAGTAGGTGGGTCGGTTGTTGCCTTTTTGAGCTTCTTCTTGATGGGTGTCTTCTTCTTCTTTGGTGTGCCCTTCTTCTTCTTCTAAACTTTCTGTTTCTTGCCTTGGGAGGGACCAGCTGCATCTATTGGAGCTTATTTCCTACATTTTAAAGGTGACATTACATATTGTGAAGTAAAAAACAATGAGACAGATTTAGTGCATAGAAACATACCTTTTGTTAGCCTTGTTCCTTGGTGGAGCTCTCTCACCATCTTCTCCAATCTCTGCATGTTTGCAAGTTTTTGAAAAGTGGCCAAAATCTCCACATCTCCTACATTTGACCTTCTTTTTGGATGCCCTTTTCTCCAAGCAACCTCTATGCCTTTGAACCTTTGATCTTCCTACTCCTCTGCCTAACAATGGTGGATACACTTTGAATCCAAGTTCCACAACAGGCCATTGCGACCTATCTAGGATAGGTTCAATTCTGTCCTCATAGGTTGCCTTGAACCTAGCCACTGAGTAATACTCATGGACAAAATCTTTAATTTTCACCCCTCTGTTGGACAAGATCCATGCCAAAGCATGTTTGTAGGGCTTCCCTGTCAACTGCCACTCCCTACAGGAGCATTTATGGTTCTGCAAGTCAACTGTTTGTCTTTTCTGATTGTTCCACTCATCCAAGATGGTCACTTCTGCAATATCAACATCACTAACTGATACCTTGACCACTTTGAGGTTATTGCTGATCAAGTTGAGCTCCTTCATCACATTTGGGAGTATATCATCTGTCCACTGCCTAGCAATTCATGCAGTAGCAGACCTTTGAACTTCTTTATTTGTACATTGAAGCTCTCTGAAACATTATTTGTCAAGTAGTCACACTTGCTGTTTTCTGAAAATGCACACCTGTACCAGATCCTGTTGTGGTGCTCCTCAAGGTACTCAATGGCTTCAGGTGCAAACTCAAAAAAAAATTCTTCATGTGCTACTGAAACAGCCCTTGTGTGTAGCTTCTAGCTGCAGGGTACAAGTGATCAGTGAACACCTCACCAGAATACTTCAAAAAATTCTGATACAAATGCCTCATGCACTCCCTGTTTTCAGCTTGTGGGAAGACAGACCCCACTGTAGTCTCTAGTCCTTTACATGCATCTGTACATATAACCAGATTTAGAACATCTCCTACAACCTTATGCAGCTGCTGCAGAAACAATTTCCAATTATCTTCAGTTTCTGACTCGAGAATTGCATAAGCTATATGGTACAACCAATTGTGTCCATCGACACCAGTAGCTGAAGCTAACTAACCCCTGTATTTACCATGCAAACAGGAAGCATCTACCCCAATAAAAGGTCTGCAACCAGATAAGAATCCATCCACACATGGTCTAAGAGCAACAAACATCCTCTTGAATCTATTTTTGGTGCCAATCTTCTCTAACTCTATCTCTACTAAGCTAACAGGGGATACTTTCTCAATTTGAGCACCCCAATTAAAAAGCAACTAAAAACTCTCCTCATATTTACCATGGATCTACTCTAAAGCTACCTTCATACCTGACCATGCCTTGGAGTATTTCAACTTAATGCCATAGTCACCCTCCAATTTGTCCATGCAGTCAGTTGCACCTTTGGTTGGATTCTTCTTCAGCCAGTCTACCAACCTATCTGCACACCAACCTTGGGTGGCCATCTTCCCTTCTCTGAGTTTTGTGGTAGGACAGTTGTGTTCAAAAGGTAGCCTTTTGATCTACACAAACAAATGCAATAGGACATTAGTTGTATAAATAACAAATTTAATAAACAAACAACTCCAACAGTAATGCCAAATTTACCTCTATTGTCTTGCCATAAGAATTTCTAGAAGCATGTATACGCCAAGGACATCCCTCTGCTTTACACTTGGCAATAAATCCAGTGTGGTCAGTTTGCAGACCAACAAACTCAAAGCTTGTCTTCACTGCATGATGCCTAATTGCCTTCCTGAATACAACAATATCAGGAAAGAGCCCTCCTTTCACAATCTTGGGGTTTTCTAGATCATGAATCACATGGACCTCCTGTGGATCTGCATCATCAATCTCTGCCTCAAGAGGAACACCTCCTTCAGCAGCACCACAATCATTTGCATCAGCATTAGCGCATGGTTGTGGGTGAGAACTATTAGCAGCATGTGCATTGTTAGTGTACTGATGAGGAGGTACTGGCATGTACATTCCCTCATCATCGACACCCGCATACTCCTCCTCATTATCAAACATGTCTGGCTCCCTATCAGGATCTAGTTCAGGCTCTAAAGGATACTCTGGTCCTTCATCTGGCTCAATAGTAGGCTTGGTAGCAGGGCTAATAGAAGGATTAGGCTGCTCAGCAGGATCTGGAATAGGATTCTCATGCCTATTAGGATCTGGACTAGTATTCTCATGCTCAACAGGAGGAATCACACAAAGAGACTCTAGGGTAGCAAACTCATCAACATCTGCAACTTTTCTTTCAAAAACTCCTACAACAAGTTGGCAATGCATCTGATCCTTATACATTTCAAACACATCATTCAGCTGGAAGTCATTAACTAGTCTGACGTCTTCACACATCCTTTTGTCAAAGAACCACACACAAGGACTCTGGGTAGGGGACCATTTGAACTGATTGGTTAAGCTTTGCATCAGCAACTCAAAAGTGAACGATCCTACCTCCACATCCCATTTAATCACACTACCCTTCGTGTAAACTTTCCTACCATTACTGTCTGTAGTACAGAAACCTTCAACTTTAATCTCTAAGGAGAACAACCGAACCCTAGCAGCAAACAAACAATTCGCAAATAAATACACTAGGGTCAATGCAATTCCTCGACCTACTCGCATCGCTACTCAGACTCAAGAGATTGAAGGCTGGAGATCCATACCTCTCCTCGCCGTGCTCCATGTCCGCGGGGTCAGCCATTGCGCTCAATGGAACACCATCGTGAGGTCGCTGGAGAGGCTCCAATCATCCGGGATCCGGGAGGACAGCTCGGGCACGGGCGGCAGTGGAGTTGGCTGGCGGCGGCAGTTGACTCGGGCGTGGGCGCGAGCTCCAGGACGCCGGCGGCTAGGGTTAGGGTTTCGTCGTCGTCGCCGTGTCGGGAGGACGAGAGAGTAACAGACAGAGTGAGCGCGAGGAGGAGAAGGGACTGAGAGATAGGGCCACGGGCGCAGCGCAAGGCTCTTTCAATTTTGGACGGGGGCAAAATCGTCCATACAGAAAAGAGAACAGTGCACATACGACTGCTAGTGGGCCCAAGCAGCTGAAAGACGTAAAAAATGGTGAAACTCAGTGAAATGATGAATTATAATGGTAAATCTCAAAATAGATGAATTTTAATGGTACATCTCAAAGTTCTGAGAATTATAATAGTACCAATTCAAATAACCCAAGTTTAAAAGGATGACAACTCATGGGTAGTTAGTGGTATAGAGCCGGGACTTGGCCGTGCCATTTGAGGGTGGTTATGGCACGGTCTTTTAGCACAGCTCGAAGCACGACACGACACGGAATATTTTGGGTCGTGCCTCGCACGACACAAATACGACGACCGTGTTGTGCTTATAATTTTGGCATGGCGGGCTACATGGCCCGATCCGCATTTTGGATCGTATTTGGGCCGGCACGAAAATGACACATAGGTACATCTACAACTCTGTAATGCAATTTTCTAGTATTTATTATACTGTCTCTATCTAATTATTGAATAGATTATGGAAATCGTTAAAACTTCCATGAAAATAGTATACATAAGATATATTTTTTATACCACGAGCGGAAAAGAAAAACTAGCAGAAACATTTTGAGGACCGTGCTTGCGCCGGCACGACCTGAAGGTGTGCCGACGTACCACGGGCCGTGCTTGGGCCGAAGAAAAAATTTACCGTGCTGTATCGGCACGGCTCGACGTGCCTCGCGAGCCTAGTGGACACGACCCGAAACGGCATGAAGCACGATATGGCCGGGCCGTGCCGGCCCGGCCCGGCCCAAATCCCACCTCTAGTTAGTGCGGCCCGGCCCGGCCCAAATCCCACCTCTAGTTAGTGGAAGGAGGCCAGCACTTAGAACAACGATTCATTTCACCGTGTAACTATCAGTTTTTGGATTGGAATTGAAAAAACAATAGTTGCAAGAGCCGTGAACGCGGAGACGCTTTGACTACACTGCGTGACTTAGAGGTTAGTTAGTTGTGGGACCCTTTGAATGACGTGACTTCACGAAATTACTGAGAAATCCCTAATGGGGATCTCCTATTTAGGTACAAAAGATATCTTAATTAGTGTAATAGAGTAATTAGAGGAGATATAAGGGAAAAATTGCGAACTAGGGTGTTTGCCCCGCTCTCTCTCCGCCTCTGCTAGCCAACACTGGCATTAACCTATTTCCTGGAATAGTCCTCATAACTACTTTTGAATATTTAGGCATAATGATCTTTGAGAGAGTTTGGGAAACATTCTGGAAGAGTAAAGTTACGCTATAGCATCCGGTTTATACATATGTAGACAATACAGTACGACAATCCTCCTCAAGATGAGTGATAGATATCTACCTCTAAAAACTCTCTAACTTTAGATCCACTAAATTATGCTCAAAATTGCTTTTTCATGGGAATCAAGGAGTGTTGTCTGAGTATCATTACGCGAGAGTATAAATAATTATTTTTATATACAAAATAGAGGTTATGTTTATAGAAGAAATATTTTTCAAATAACAGAAAAAAAACACCAACATATAAGTACTGTACAAGTGTACAACAGAGCAGAAGTGATTTTTTTTTAGAATTAGCAGAAGTGATACTTTAGTACAATTGGTGAAAGGAAAGAAAAAGGGGAAAAAAATCTCAGCATATGGGCCGCTTGGGCCGAAGTGTGGTTGCCGCGTTGCGCCACACGCGAACGGTCTATACCTGATGCGAAGATGGCCGCCTCGGCTCCCGGCGGCCGTCGTTCACCGCCATGCCGGCGCCCCGGCCGCACCGGACGTCGCCGTGGCAATGTACCACGCCGACGGCCTTGTCCGCCAGCACAACCGCTCTCTTGTGGAGCTCCTCCGCCGCGGCCGCTTCTCTGCCGCCCGCCGCCTTTTCGACGCGCTTCCTGCCCGCTCCGTGGTCACATGGAACTCGCTCCTCGCGGCGCTCTGCCGCCGCAGCGACGTGAGAGCTGCGCGCTCCTTCTTCGACGCCATGCCAGTGCGAGACGTCATCTCTTGGAACACGCTCCTTGCCGCGTACGATCGATCGCTGCAACCCGATCACCTCGGCGCCGCGCACCGTCTGTTCGACGAAATGCCTCAGCGCGATGCCGTCTCGTGGAGCACACTTCTCGGCGCCTACACACGCCGCGGGCTCATGGAGGAAGCCCAGAGGCTGTTTGATCAGATGCCACATAGGAATTCGGCTTCTTGGAATACCATGGTCACGGGGTTCTCTGCTGTTGGCCAAATGAGGAAGGCACTCAATGTGTTCGAGGCAATGCCTATCAAGGACTCTGCGTCACTGTCTGCAATGGTCTCCGGTTTTATCAGGAATGGCTGGTTGCACGAGGCTGATGAGCTGCTTACAATGCGCCTGAGGGTGATGGACATGGACAAGGCTGTTGATGCTTTCAACACCCTTATTGCTGCATATGGACAAACAGGGAGGGTAACTGATGCAAGGAGGTTATTTTCTTTGATTCCAAAAACACAGAGCCATCACAAGGGGCATAAGAGGAGGGTGTTTGAGAGGAATGTTGTGTCATGGAACTCGATGATGATGTGCTATATCAGAACTGGAGATGTTTGCTCAGCTAGGGCATTGTTTGATGAGATGCCATATAAGGACTTGGTGCCATGGAACACTATGATAGCAGGGTACACTCAAGTCTCAGATATGGTGGAGGCAGAGAAGCTGTTTTGGGAAGTGCCAGACCCTGATGCAGTGACCTGGAATTTGATGATACGAGGGTTTACACAAAAAGGGGATGTGGAACATGCTCAGGGATTCTTTGATAGGATGCCAGAGCGGAGCACCATCACGTGGAATACAATGATATCGGGTTATGAGCTAAATGAGGATTATGATGGTACAATCAAGCTATTCCAAATGATGCTAGAAGTTGGTGAGAGGCCTGATCATCACACTTTCTCTTCAGTTCTAGCAGCATGTGCGTCACTTGCCATGTTGCGCCTTGGGGCTCAGCTCCACCAACTTATTGAAAAATCATTTCTGCCAGATATGGCAACCAACAATGCACTTATGACAATGTATTCCAGATGTGGTGAACTAACCAGTGCAA
This sequence comes from Miscanthus floridulus, assembly GCF_019320115.1. NCBI lineage: Eukaryota > Viridiplantae > Streptophyta > Magnoliopsida > Poales > Poaceae > Miscanthus > Miscanthus floridulus. The sequence continues at coordinate 34,241,625 of NC_089598.1, forward strand.
AGGCCATCTTCAGCCAGATGCATACACAAAAAGATTTAGTTTCTTGGAATGCACTGATAGGAGGTTATGAGCACCATGGTAATGCTACAGAAGCATTGCGCCTGTTTGAGGAGATGAGGAGTGCCAAGGTTATGCCAACTCACATAACTTTTATTTCTCTCCTGAGTGCATGTGGAAATTCTGGCCTTGTCTCCGAAGGACGGGTGTTTTTTCATACCATGGTTCATGAGTATGGCCTCGCTCCTAGGGTTGAGCACTATGCTGCGCTTGTCAATCTCATAGGACGACATGGCCAGCTTGAGGACGCATTGGAGGTGATCAAGAGCATGCCAATTGCTCCAGACCGAGCTGTGTGGGGGGCATTCCTGGGAGCCTGCACTGCTAAAAAGAATGAAGCGCTGGCTGAGGTGGCTGCCAATGCATTATCCAAGATTGATCCTGAGAGTTCTGCTCCATATGTTTTGATGCACAACTTACATGCCCATGAGGGGAGGTGGGGAAGTGCATCTGTGGTTAGAGAAGACATGGAACGGCTAGGGATTCACAAGCATCCAGGGTACAGCTGGATTGATCTGCACGACATGGTGCATGTCTTCATCTCAGGGGATACCTCGCATCCCCTTACCCAGGAGATTTTTCAGTGCTAGAATGTTTTTATAGGTCATGTCGAGATTGGAGCTAGACGGCTATGTGAAATTGTTGTATTTGGAGGAGATAAGAGGTTTTGCGGTGTAGAAACAAGCTCTTTCTTCCGTTCTTCTTGGCCTGTACATGTCTCTCTTGTAATGTTTGCACCTTTCTTTGGTAATGAAAACACAAATATTTTATTATTATATTTGATAAAATTGAAGATCTATGAGGGCACTGCTGATTGTGTGAAAAACTAAACTCATACAGATTTCCATAACAGTGATGTGGCTGTCAAGTGGAGTATTTGCCTACAGCTTGAATTATCTAAAATCCAACGGTTGAAATTACATGGAGATGAGCCAACACAACTGCTCAAGTAATCTCTCACCCTTTTACATGGAGATGAGCCAACTCAACTGCTCAAGTAATCTCTCAACCCCCCCTCTTGAATGGATACATAATTGCCTATCCATGATAATTATTGCTGTAATGATCAGTTCATAAATTTATGACTAAAGTAAAAACCTTAGCCTTAACCCAAATATATGCCATCGTCCCATCTACATCCAAGAAAGTTGCATTTTGATTGAATACAAGTAATCCATTCAAAGGTGTAAAAGAAAAGTTCTATAGGCAAAGAGAAACTATAGAATAAAATTTTCTTCAAAAGTGTGCTAGAAATTTCTCATTGAGTCATATACTCCATGCTACTAATTTCCCAATGGAAAAAAAATGCCATGGATAGACGGCGAAGATTAGTAGGTAGTACTCCTGCATTCCTTGGTGCAAGTAGAAACAAATCTTGAACTGAATCTAGCCGAAAGGCTTTGATTGACCACTATGCATGCTCTCTAATGCACAAACCCCTATGGCATGCTCGGCAATTACCAATCCATTAGCCACGCTTTGCATTAATTCCTCGCGTGGTTTTTAAGCCGTTTCCATTAACCCAATGATCCCAGGGTTTAAAAGAGCCGCATTTGCCTTCCATCTTCTCCACTCCCTATATTGCTGGCCTCAACTCCGTTCCAGCATCTCCCGGAACCATGGAGGCCAAGATTGAAGAGAGGTAAACCGTAAACTCATTGCTGTTGAATGATCTCCCAGCCAATAAGCTCAACGGTCTATTAGGCCTTGGTCACGCACCCTAATCGGGGGCGCACAACCCTACATGGTTTATGGGCCCCCGTCGCACTGCGCTATATAAAGTGGTGGGAGCCGGCGGCTCATGGTACGAGGTTGACTGCCGAGCTGCAGTCCCCACTGTACAAACCCTAACCCGATCACGAGGGGAGCGCAGCCAGCGACGGGAAGCCCCCATCGTCTTCACCGTCGGCCTCATTGCACCGCCACTGCATCACCGGACTTCACCAACTCTTCTTCTCCTTTTCTCCATGTTCATGTTCTACTGCCTTTTACACAAATTAAAAGAGTTCACCCATCTAGATTCTACTGCTAGTGATTCCAAAGTATCTAACAAAGGTATCAGACGCCTGTCTAGTATGTGGATCTGGATCGGGGAAAGAAAAGCAAATCGAACCATAACCCTAATTTCATCCCGAAATCAAGAAATGAATGAAAGAAAAGGACGGTTTGGCAAGGGTTTTTCCTACCTGGGATCTCCCTTCCTGTCACCACCGCCGGCGCATGGTCGCCGCGTGGGACAGATCAGCGATCTGCCGCTCGTCGTCGGGACGCCGACATCGGCGACAGGGCTCAGGGCATCGTCGAGAGGCCGTTCGACGGCGCCGCGCTCAGCCATGGGCGAGCGCGCGCGGCGGCGCCGTCGTCTCCTCCGGTCGTGGCCGCCGCAGTTTTGGCTCGGTGTGCCTGAGAAAGAAAAGCCAGAGAGTGAAAAGAGGGCAAGGAGGAGCCGGGCAGGACCTCCGGCGAGGTCTGGACGCCGGCCTCCATCGAAAACCCGCCGCACCGCTGCCGTGTTTTCGGCTGGAAGAGTGGCGACGGGAAAATGAACTAGGGTTCAGGGCGGACGGCCGGCGAAAGGGGGTTTTTGATCTCCCGAAACGAACGCTGGACCGTCGGATCGAACCGGACGGACAAGATCTCTCCGCCGCTCGCTGGACTTGCGGGTAAAATCGGCCCAAAGGGGTTTTGCGCGGCCCAGCCCCAGGTTAAGGCCAGGAAGCGGCGCGCGCGCGATGGTAAGCCTGGCCGCGGGCTGGTTTTGGCAACTGGACCACTTCGTTGGCCTACGGCTCAAATGAAATAGTAACAGTTTTCATTTAAGTTTATTTTCAGAAGCACTTGAATGAATTTTGTAAAGTTTTGCTGATATATCTCTGTACAATATTGAACCAACACGATATATTTTACAGAGAGTGTATATGTACAGTTTAAATGCTTCTGAAAATCATTATGATATTATTGATTAATGTTTCCACTGCATATAAAAAGTTGTTATTTCATTATTAAATTCAAACCAACGGGAGAATTTAATTTTGAAAAATGGATATTTTTTCGGTTGATTATTATATTGTTATTTTCTGACCTACGTTGTTAATAGCAATATTATAATGATATTATGCATTATTTCTATTTCTGCCCAACGGTGATGTAGATTTAATGTATAAAACAGTTGTATGTTTTAATTTTGATCAACGTTGAAACTAAGACATGCAATTGTTGTAATTATATTATGTTCTCACTTTAAAGAGAAATTGTGTTTTCAGAAGGATACTCCTTGATGGCATATCAAAGATATCCCAACTCTCAAAGGGGATAACTACATTGAATGGAAGAAAAATATCGACTTGGCCTTCATCTTGGCTGAGGTGGACTGGGTAGTCACCACACTGTGTCCCAAAGAACCTGAGGCACCGGTGAGGGAGACTGATGAGACTGATGCTGCATGGCAGAACAGAGAGCGGGACTTTGCTCCCATAAAGATGTCTTTTGACCTTGAACATAGAAAGTGGATCACAGCCATTAAGAAATATTTGGCTGTGATAAAGAATACAATTGAGCATGCAATAGTGGGCTCAATTCCAGACTGTGACGCGGTCACAGAGTACCTAGAAAGAATAAAGAGTCAGTTCATTGGCTCTTCAAAGACATATGCAACCTAGCTGATCAAACAGCTGGTGACAGAAAGGTACTCTGGTGGCGGCAGTGACATTAGAGAGCACATACTGAGAATGAGCAATTTGGCATCTAAGCTCAAACCAATGGATTTGGCTCTTAAGGATGAGTTTCTTATTTATTTTATTTTTGCTTCTTTGCCAAAAGAATTTGACACTTTTGTTGTTAATTACAACTTACAGCCCGAGAAATGGGATTTAGAAAAGCTCATAGCCATGTGTGTGCAGGAGGAGGAAAAAATAAAAGTTTCACAGGGTGGTACTATCAACTACCTAAAAGATAATAAGAAAAAGAACAATAATAACAGCTCTTCCTCCGAGTCACCTGGAAAGGGTCCCATACAACAGTCTCAGAACAAGCAATTCTCAGTGGATAAAGATCAATGTCTTCATTGTAAGGGAAGGGGACATTACAAGTAAAATTGTTCCGATTTCCTAAAGATGATTATGAAAAAAAGGTAAGAACATTATTACATTCGTAAATGAATCCTTGTATGTCATGTTTTCAAAATCTATTTGGTGGATTGATTTAGGTGTAACTATTCATGTTGCTAATTCTTTATAGGGATTCCGTTCGATGAGAACTTTGCAAAGAAGCGAAAGTTTCATTAAAGTCGCAAATGGAGTACAAGCAGATGTTGAGGTCGTTGGCGATCTTCCGCTAGAGCTTGCTGATGGCTTTATACTTTTTCTTAGAGATGTTCTTTATGTACCTTCTTTGCAAAGAAACTTGATTAGTGTTTCAAAGTTGGACCATGATGGTTATGATTGTTATTTTAGAAATGGCAAATGTCAGATATTGTTTAATAATAGATGTATTGGTCTTGTCTTCCGATAAGATGAGCTTTATTTGTTATCACTTCGTGAAAATGTGAATTCCGTATGTGGTGTGAATGAGAAAGTATCATCATCGAACAATGCAAACAGAAAACAAAAGAGAACTCCTAATGTATCGTCGAAATTATGGCACTGTCGTTTAGGCCATATTTCGAGGGAGAGAATAGAAAAACTAGTTAAGAATAAAATTCTTCCTCCACTGGAGTTCTCTGACTTAGAGCAATGTATAAAATGTATTAAAGGAAAGTATGTAAAGAAAATTAAAAATGATGCCAAACGAAGCACAGAATTTTAGAGATAATTTACACAGACATATGTGGTCCTTTTCCTGTGAAAAGCGTGGATGGTTATGATTCATTCATAACATTCATAGACGATTACTCTCGTTTTGGCTATATTTATCCAATTAAAGAAAGAACAGAAGCGTTGGATAAATTCAAAATATTTAAGGCAGAAGTTGAAAATCAGCATGATTTAAAGATTAAGATAGTCAGGTCTGACCGTGGGGGGGAGTACTACGGTCAGCATACCCCATATGACTAAGTTCCTGGACCTTTTGCAAGGTTCTTACAGGAGAATGGTATAGTCGCCCAGTATTCAACACCGGGACGAACCTCAGCAGAATGGAGTAGCTGAAAGGACGTAACCATACCCTGATGGATATGGTGCGCAGTATGATAAGTTACTCCACCTTACCATTGAGTTTGTGGATGGAGGCGTTAAAAACTGTCCATTCATATTTTAAATAGAGTACCAAGTAAATCGGTGCCCAAAACACCACATGAGTTGTGGACAGGAAGAGTACCCTCACTAAACCACTTATGTGTGTGGGGGAGCCCTGCTAAGGCTAAAGTATTTAACCCAAACATTGGGAAATTAGATCCCAAAACAGTGAGTTGCCATTTCATTGGCTACCCTAAAAAGTCAAAAGGTTTTCGTTTCTACTGTCCAGACAGACATACAAAGTTTGTAGAAATGAGACACGCTGTTTTCTTAGAAGATGCAGTGATGAGGGGGAGCATGGTAGCTCGAGAAATTGATCTTGAGGAGAAACGGGTGTATGCACCCACTCCGATGGTTCAGGAGCCATTTTTTGAGCTACCTGCTGCTGCTACACCTACAATGCAAGATGTTGTAGGTGCCAGCACCTGTTGTTATTCCTCCTATGGCAACAACGAATGAGGATGAGGAACCCATGGTTCAGAATCCTACAGAACCTATTGCCACACATGAGGGGGAGCAACAACAGCCTCAAACAGAAAATGTGCCAAATGTAGAGGCCCTTAGAAGATCTCAAAGAGTTAGAAGATCAACTATTTCTAATGATTATGAAATCTATAATACTGAAGAGTTTTATATGGAGGGTGATCCCACCTCGTATGAAGAAGCCATGAGAAGCGAACACTCATCAAAGTGGTTGAAAGCTATGAAAGATGAAATGGAATCTATGAGTTCCAATGGTGTTTGGGATTTAGAATAATTCCTAAAGGAGCCAAAACAGTAGACTGTAAATGGGTCTATAAAATAAAATATGACTCCAGAGGGAATATAGAAAGGTTTAAAGCACGACTTATGGCGAAAGGTTTTACACAAAGAGAGGGGATAGATTACAATGAGACATTTTCTCCAGTCTCATGTAAGGATTCCCTCAGAATTATAATGGCATTAGTGGCATATTATGATTTAGAATTACATCAGATGGACGTAAAGACAACATTCCTAAATGGAGATTTAGAGAAAATGTTTACATGGCACAACCAAAAGGTTTTATTGTAGAAGGAAAGGAAAGAATGGATTGCCGCCTAAAGAAATCCATTTATGGATTGAAGTAAGCTTTAAGACAGTGGAACTTGAAGTTTGACAGAACAATAAAGAATTTTGGGTTTAAAGAAAATGTTGAGGATAATTGCATTTATGCAAAGTTTAAGAATGGGAGATTTATTTTTCTCGTTCTGTATGTGGATGACATTCTACTTGCTAGTAGTGATGTGAGTCTGCTGCAGGAGACAAAGAAGTTTTTGTCCTCAAAGTTTGACATGAAAGACCTTGGTGAAGCATCATATGTTTTGGGCATAGAAATTCACCGAGATAGAAGAAAGGGGTATTAGGACTGTCACGAAAGGCATACATAGAAAAAGTATTAAAGAAATTCAGTATGCATAAATGTAGTCCATCGCCTGCTCCTATAGTCAAGGGCGACAGATATGGGGATTTTTAATGCCCCAGGAACCAGTATGAGCTCGATCAAATGAAAGTGGTTCCATATGCTTCAGCTGTCGAAAGCTTACAGTATGCTCAAGTATGTACACGCCCTGACTTAGCTTTTGTTACCGGGTTGCTTGGCAGATTTCAGAGTAATCTAGGAATGGAATACTGAAATTCGTAAAGAAAGTCTTGCGATATTTGCAAAGTACGAAAGGCCTCATGTTGACATATAGAAGATCAGAATCTCTCCAATTGGTGGGGTACTCGGATTTTGATTATGCGGGAGATGATAGAAAATTCACGTCAGGATATGTATTCACTCTCGCAGGAGGAGCTATTTCATGGAAAAGCTCAAAGCAAACTGTCACTACATCGTCCACAATATATGCTGAGTTTGTAGCATGTTATAAGGCATCAGGACAGATGAACTGGCTAAAGAAGTTTATACCCGGTTTAAAAGTGGTTGACGACATTAATAGACCACTGAAGTTATACTACGATAATAATCCAGCAGTACAGTATGCTCACAACAATAGGTCAAGTGGTGCTGCCAAACACATTGACATAAAGTATTATGTTGTGAAGGATAGAGTCCGGGATCAACTGATAAGTCTTGAGCATATAAGTACCGAAAAGATGCTCGTGGATCCGCTTATAAAAGGCTTACCACCCAACGTGTTCAGAGAACATGTAGCTGGCATGGGTTTAAAGGAAAGCCTGTGATTCCTGGATTATAAAGGGCCCAAAAGTTAAAGTATCTATTTCAGATCAGAGACGTGCATTGTATCTGTTAAATCTATCGGCGATTGACCGTGACGATGAAACATGCTCTATGCATCATCTGTGAAGAAATAAGAAAAGAGAAAATGTTTGAAGTTTAAAGTTTAAAGATAAATGTAATAGTGTGAGATCAAGGGGGAGAATGTTGGAATGATCTCCCAGCCAATAAGACCAACGGCCTATTGGGCCTTGGTCACGCGTCCTGATCGGGGGCGCATAACTCTACATGGTTGATGGGCCCCCGTCGCACTACGCTGTATAAAGTGGTGGGAGCTGGCGGCTCATGGTACGAGGTTGACCGCCGAGGTGCAGTCCCCACTGTACAAACCCTAACCCGATCACGAGGGGAGCGCAGCCAGCGACGGAAAGCCTCCATCGTCTTCACCGTCGGACTCACTGCACCGCCACTGCATCACCGGACTTCACCAACTCTTCCCCAACCATCGCTGCCCGTGCGCAGAGCTTCACCGACCGAACGAGATGGCCGGATCCTCCTCGACGGTGCCCACTGATGGTCTGTACCTCGACACATCTCTTCTTCTTCTTTTCTCCATGTTCATGTTCTACTGCCTTTTACACAAATTAAAAGAGTTCACCCATCTAGATTCTACTGCTAGTGATTCCAAAGTATCTAACAGTTGCTTCTTCTTCGTACTCCTCAGTTTTTAGCCATGTTCTTGGTACAGAATGTCAGTGTGCTAATATCAAAAAAAATTCTTGTTTGCATTGGCAGAAGCTTGTGGCCTTACTGGACAGGTGTTTGGCCTGATAGCCACCTGCTTGAAGAGGAAGCGCTCCTCTCCGGCCTCTCCTTACCAAGCTTGCACTTCCACCCATCGTGCTCGACCATTACATCCAGCAACATTCTGCAAGGTATGCTTCTTTTTTCCTGTATGGAGTTGTGGATTCAGGATTTCAGGTGCAAGATCGATGAGACCTTCTTCCGAACTCGATGTCTTGTTCTTTGAGACGCATGCAGGTGAGCTCGACGCCATCTTTGAGGATGATGTGCTGAGGCATTGGGATGACATGGAGCAGTCTGGCAATAAGGTAGAGGAGGAAGGCAACGAGAGGCTGCCGCTGCTTTGCTACACCGAGGAGGAGAAGAAAGTGTCCTCGAACACCAAGGTCGTCGTCAGAGCAGCAGGCCAGCAAGTGAGATCGTCAGAGGAGCCGGTCCTGACGTTCGAGCTGGTGTCGCAGTACTTCGGGGCCGCATGTACTAAAGCTTTAGTTCATGAAATTAGGGTGGTGTTTGGTTTTTTAAACTAAAATGAACTAAAGTCATTAAATAATATGGAAGAAAGATCTTTTTATCCACTCTTTTACCCTGGGAGAGAGAGAACGATAAATGAGGGATACGGATGTTCCCAACACATTTTAGTCTATTTTAGTCTAGTTTTGTGGATTAAAGAACTTTAGTCCATTTTAGTCCAAATATTTGGCTGTTTAGTCCAAAATACTTTAGTCCATGGAACAAACACACCCCTTCTACATGCCGATCATGCAGGCGGCGCGGGAGCTCAACGTCGGCCTCACCCTCCTCAAGAAGAGGTGCAGGGAACTGGCCAACTGGGCATCCCTAGGTGGCCACATGGCAAGATGAAGAGCTTGCAGTCCCTCATCAAGAATGTCCAGGTTTCGCTTCCCTATGTCTCTCCTCCTGTCCTCCATCCCCCCAGTTTCACATTCACAATGCTCTGCGTCAGATCAGATAGAATAGAAGTTTGCATAATTCAATCAATCCGTGATGGGAATTTGTGAGACTGGTGGGTTGCGGTGCAGGTCCTGCAGGAGGCGGGCAAGGCGGTCGACGAGGAGCAGCTGAGGGCGGTGGTGGAGATGCTGCAGCAGGAGAAGCAGCTCCTGGAGCAGAGGCCGTATGTGCAGCTGGATGAGAAGACCAAGAGGCTCAGGCAGGCCTGCTTCAAGGCCAACTACAAGAAGAGACGGCTCTTGGCTCTCAAAGGAGGGGAGGCACCAAGAATCCACAAGTACTGATCCAAATCAAGTTATATGTTGGGGTCCTTTTGCAAGCCTCATGACGGGATTTCAGCTTATCCTATATACATTATCTCCTGTTATGCTCGATCGATCAATGTAATCCCCGAATCATGCGGAAATTCATGTGTTTCGTTCTTGTTGCGTGAAAAGTGTTTATACTATGTGCAGTACTGATACTATCAAGTGTCTAAGTACAACATTACTATTGCATATTTGCACTACGCTATGCTGCACTTCAGTGTACGTACTAGTCTTCTCAAGGTTCAATCGGTGACCAGCTCTGTCCGGGCCGCTGTTTCCCTCTGCTCCTTGCCAATGTCGACGTGCTCCGACAAGATCGCCCTGAACTCGTCGCCGGTGAGCGTCTCCTTCTCCATGAGCACGTCCACCAGGGTCGATGGCCGCGCGGTTCCTCCTGACATGCTCCTTGGCGACCTCGTACGCCTGGTCGACGATGTGCTTCACGGCGCTGTCGATGTCCGCGGCGAGCTTCTCGGACATGGAGTTCCGGGCCATCATCCGCAGCACGACGTCGCCGCTCTGCGCGGCCGGCTCCATGAGCGCCCACGGCCCGATCTCCGACATCCCGAACGTGGTCACCATCTGCCGCGCCACCTGCGTCACCTGCTGCAGGTCGCCCGCCGCGCCCGTCGTCACCTCGCGCTCCCCGAAGATCACCTCCTCGGCGGCGCGCCCGCCGAGCCCGCCCACGATGCGCGCGAAGATCTGCTGCTTGGACACCAGAGTCGGGTCCTCTCCCGGCAGGAACCACGTCAGCCCTCGCGCCTGCCCCCGTGGGATCAGCGTCACCTTCTGCACCGCGTCGTGCCCCGGAGTCAGCGTCCTGCATCAATCAGTCGCGCAGTCAGTGTACTTGGCTTGATCATGGTCAGGGCAAAGGAACATTAGCTTGGAACAAATTAAAGAGGAAGGAAGGTCGATTAGTAATAATACTTACGCGCAGACGGCGTGGCCGATCTCGTGGTAGGCGACAAGCAGCTTGCTCTTGCCGTCGGTCATGGTGGTGCCCTCGAGGCCGGCGACGATGCGGTCGATGGAGTCATCGATCTCCTTGACACTGATGCGGTCCTTGCCGCGGCGGCCGGCAAGGATGGCAGCCTCATTCATAAGGTTGGCAAGGTCGGCGCCGCTGAACCCGGGCGTGCGCATGGCCACGACGCCGAGCGACACGTCGGGGTCCAGCTTCTTGTTGGAGCTGTGCACCCTGAGGATCTCCTCCCGCCCGCGGACGTCGGGGAGCCCGACGCTGACCTGCCGGTCAAAGCGGCCCGGGCGGAGCAGAGCGGCGTCGAGGATCTCCGGCCGGTTCGTGGCCGCGATGACGATGACGCCGCTGTCTCCGCTGAAGCCGTCCATCTCCGTCAGCAGCTGGTTCAGCGTCTGCTCCCGCTCGTCGTTGCCCCCGCCGATGCCCGTGCCGCGCTGGCGGCCCACGGCGTCGATCTCGTCGATGAAGACGAGGCACGGCGCGTTGGCCTTGGCCTTGTTGAAGAGGTCCCGCACCCGCGACGCGCCCACGCCGACGAACATCTCGATGAACTCGGAGCCGGACAGCGAGAAGAAAGGCACCCCGGCCTCCCCCGCGATGGCCTTGGCCAGCAGCGTCTTCCCCGTGCCCGGCGGGCCCACCATCAGCACGCCCTTGGGGATCCTGGCCCCCACCGCCGTGAACTTCTCCGGCGACCTGAGGAACTGCACGATCTCCTGGAAGTCCTGCTTGGCCTCGTCCACGCCGGCGACGTCGTCGAACGTGATCCCGGTGTTGGGCTCCATCTGGAACTTGGCCTTGGACTTGCCGAGCCCGAACGGGAGGCTGGGCCCCCCGCCGCCGGCGCCGGGGTTGTTCATGGTGACCGACCTCCAGATCAGCGAGGCGATGAAGAGGAGCGGGAAGCCGAAATTGAGGAGGAGGTCGAGGAACATGAGCCCGAGGTTGGGCTCCACGGGGTGCGCCGCGAAGTCGACGCCCCTGTCCCGCAGCTTGCGCACCAGCTCGGCGGGGAGGCCCGGGAGCTGCACCCGCACCCGGTGCACCCTCGACGCGGCCAGCGCCGGGTCGTCCAGCTCGACGACGGCCACCGTGCCGTTCTCGAAGAAGTCCACCTTCCGCACCGCGCCGGCGTTGAGGTAATCCAGGAACCGCGAGTAGGACATCCGGTTCGACGTCACCTCCTCCGGCGCCAGCGCCGGCTCGGCACGCGCCCGCGCTGGGTCTCTCACGGCGAGACCGAGCCCGAAACCCAGCCCCGCGGACTGCAGCAGCCTCCTCCTGCTGAAACCGGCGGTGTCTGATGACGACGACGAAGGAGGCGCGACCTTGGCAGCTGGAGGCGCACGCTTCTGTGGAGGCGCCTGCTTGGACTTGGACACGTCCTGAGCCCCGCAGATGGGCAGGCGGCTCGTCGTGGTCAGGGACATGGTCGTCGGCGACATCGGCAACTAATCGGACTAGATCGACTACCTCCTGCTTGCGTGACGCGAAATTGCAATGCAACGTCGTACGCGCGTGCCGTGTCAGGTTTCAATCGTCCTTTGCGGTTTTGGAGGGAACGAGGGCAGCGATCCCTGGTTTAAATAGCTGCATCCATGTCACGGCGATGTTCAAGCGGATGTTGAGTTTGCCCGTGTCTGATTGGCAGCGATTTGAGTTGGTTTTCTCCCGTAGTTTCGTGAGTTGGTGGATAGGCATGTCCGGTTGCGCTTCGCGTAACGTCTAGAACCCGTCGGCGGATAATCCCTGTCGTCCCAGGCCGAAATCCAGGCAGCCAATTATTTTGTGTGGATCGCGTCCGCCGGCTCCACAGAAAAGTAGAGTAAGCTCTAGCGGCGTCCGGTGTTTTTCTTGTCGCCCCGCGCAGCGCACGGCCGCACACCTGGGTTCGCCGCGCCCGCACCGCCGCACGCGTAGCAGCGCGGCTCGCGCCTGGCTTTATCCTGGTGTCGGCGTGTCGCTACCGTCTACCGGCTACTACGTACCTCACGTGCAGAAGAGTAAGGCCGTCGCGCCTGTTTTTCTACATTTTGGGGGTTTTTTCATATTTCTCGAAAATATTGGAAACATGACAAGTCGACAAGAGACAAAACAGGACGAGAATTCACAGGAACCAAATGAAAAACAGGAGATGCTTTTTTCCCGTCAGTATTTGCAAAAATCTCATTTTTCATATTTATGTATTCTTTCTTTCTTAATGAAAAAGAATACATAAATATAGTTAACAGCTAGTTTTTGTGTTGGGGTATTTGATGATGTTGCTGGGGAATAAATGGATTACCCATTATCCATATCCAAAAATGATCCACCCCAATTCATCCATCCCCAAAACTAGAGAAAAATATCTAACGGGCATGGATTACACAATAGGTAGGTCTGGCGGTCGTTGCCATCCCACACTGACGAGGAAGGAGGTGGCTTGGAAAAACCCACCGGCAGACTACATCATCTACTGTTAGTGGGTTAACGGACAACGTGGTGTTATCGGGTGCCCTTGCTTAGACTCTGAATTCAAAAGGAAGAGATTAACAAGTATATTGACAAAAAAATTATTATATTCGCTCATAATATAAATAAAAATTAGAAATTTATACTAGTAAAAAAATTTGTGATATGTTAGGGGGGGGGGGGGGGGGCGCATGGCCCCTGCCAGCCCCCCTGCCTCCGCCAGTGGCGGGAAGGTTGTCAAAGAAATTCAAGATCTTACCTGTCTAAACTTCGCTTCATTTCAAATTAGCGCTATCTGTAGATCATGTAATAGGACTGCCCATGCACTAACAGCACTGGGATGTGATTGTGGCTATTGATAGTGCGGCGTCTAAGTAATGGAATACATTTCTATTTTTTTTTAAAAGAACCCGATGAAACTGTTGGCCTTTTTATTTTGGTGTTTTAGATTACACATACAAGAAAGCAATTCTATTTATTCTCACAATGACAACCTATAGCAGCTTTTTTGTTTTTTTAGGAAACAACCTATAGCAGCTGCTATCATTTTCTTTTTTTTTAAAAAAACAGTGGGCCAGATCGTTGCTGTGCTCCAGGCCTACATCAGCCATCAAACGTAGCTGCGGCCCAAGCCCAGCTGCGCCCACGCCAAGGTCGCACACGCGTGCGTCCTCAACGTTGACACCTTCGACTTCAACTGCCCCCGTGCTCGATGACGAGAGGCGCTGCCATGGGCTTGCCGTCAAGGGCGGACTTGGTGGGAATCGATTTATCGAGAACGCGCTGCCATGGAAATCGCTGTCAATATTAGAATTTAGGAGTTTAGGTTGCTTTGGAAAAAAAAATCTGACATATTTTCATATTTTAAATATCCAAAATGAAAATCCTGATCCTGCCACTGCGCCTACACAAAATCAGAGGGAAACGAGAGGATACCTGATGTGAGCCGCGGGGAGTGAGAAAAACAGAGAAGACGGGGAATCGGACGGTGATGGCCACGCGTGCAGTGATGACTAGAACCTCACGCTTGTCTTACGTACTGTGTTATGTTTAAAATAGGAGAAATTTTTGGTTGTTGTACTGTATTTTTTAAAGTAGGAGAGATTTGGTCGTTATCGTCCTATTCGAACTTTACTTTTTTAACCAACAAACAATATTTTTCTCTCATAACAAACCAGTTAATAGTACTTTCAGTCATAACTATATGGGTGCTGATCGAATAGGCTGCCTAACATGCATAACTGAGTGCGGAATGATTTCAGCAGTACATATTGATGTTCAGGTTACAATCGAAAGTTTGCTTTCCCTTGAGGAGCCCAGATGGCTGTTGGGCTGTCTTCGTTTAGAAAGAACGAGGAATCAGAATCCTGCGCCCAAAAGATGGGCAGCGGATCAGGCCACGTCGCCCGTTAAATCCGATAACCATCGGATCAATCCAACTCACGACGTGAACCGTCAGATATGGATAGCAGTGGGTCTGTAGCCAATTAAGCGGGCAAGAAAACGGGCGCTTGAGAATATTCGTGAACCCGCTTGGCCGCTCGGGCACTTCCCTCCGGCCTCCGCCTTGCCAATCCCGAGCATCGAGAATGTTCCGGTCGCCGCCTCGTCCTCCCCTCCGCTTGCTGCGCCGCCAACGCCTGTCCACTACACCGCCCTCGACCGACAGCCCCTTCTTCTTCCTCGGCCACGGCATGAGATGTCGGACTACAGAACCCCGCTTTCTGCGCCGCTCGCGCCTTGTTCCGCTTCCGCTTGCCGCGTCGCTCGCCGTTCATCAATTTGGCCCGAGAAGATCCTGGGCCCTCAGAACGGGCACGTGGGGTAAGTCCGCGTCGCGGTGTGCAAGGCAAGAGGTGTTAGTGCTCTGGATCTCCGTTGCGCCCCTATGCGAGCTCCTACGCCGCAGAGCACCAGCCAACCCCTCAGCGGCCAGAGTGGCGTCCATGGACGATGCCCAGCCACTGCTCGGGGAAATGCCTCCAAGGTAGGTGTGCATCTTCCGGGAGATGTAGCTACTCTGGTGTTTTATGATATGATAGTATTTGATCAGCAATGCATCAATAGAGATAATAAACAGAATACATGGATCTGAAATAGTTGTGTCCCATGTGTACTAATTATACATATACATATACATATCATTTAAAATTAATATTACTGGTAGGAGTTCTAAGATGTGCAGTGGCTTACTTCATCTCATCAAACTGGAATGGCATGTCTTGCCTTTGTCGCCTGCTCTGCTTAAATATTTTATACAATGACATTTTTCAAATATTAGAGCATCGCATTTCAGTATGTCATATCAAATTAGCAAAACCATCCAACTACTCCATTCAGGATTCCTACACATCACAGATTAGTTGGGCTCATACCGCCAGAACTTGAAAGGTCAAATAAAAAAAGGGGTGTACCTAGTGCAGAGAGCTCCCGCTCTGTACGGGATCTGGGGAAGGGTGTCAGTAGCAAGCCTTACTCTCGCCTGTGCAATACAAGGAGACCGCGACTCGAACCCGGGACCTTCCGGTCACAAGCAGATAAAAACAAAACTATTTAAGTGCGACTTTTGTTCTTCCTATGTGTGATTACTTGCAGGTATCTACAACGAAATTATTTAAGTGGATACCCCCTTGCTCGTATACGATCGTGGATTATAAGCTGGAATAGTATTTTTCTCTCACACCAAACCAACCAGCAGTAAATAATCAACGATCGTTTATGACGAAATGAACAGGCTGTAGAATTTAGCGGTTTGGTAGAAGTGACATTGTAAGTTCAGTTACAACAGGAATTGGCAGCCGTTCACAATCAAGTATGCTACTGGAACAAGACAGTAGTTGTTTCAATCTAAATGCGCATGTTTTTTTTAATATGTCAAATTCAGGTTCTTTTTCCCAAACTGGTAGCTATGTACTATGAAAATAAAAGATTAACTAATGATGCTTAGTAAACTCCGCTTCTTATCTTTATGATAATTGTGTATCTAGTATTAAGATAAATAAAAATTTCAGAGCCACCTTTGTCAGATAGACGGGGGAGAAAACATGTTCTATTTGTAAAATAGAAACGTGTTCGAGCGAAGGAGCACACATGACCTTACTCTATTTCTTTAATTAATTTCCTGGGCACAGCACAAATATTTTCTCTAATGCATAATTATTCTTTCGGCCTTGTTTAAATCCAGTGTGTAAAATTTTGGGGTGTCACATTGGGTGTCACATGAGGGTGTCGCATGGGGTGTTCGGATACTAATTAAAAAACAAATTATAAAATCCTTTAGTAATCCACGAGACAAATTTATTAAGCCTGATTAATCTGTTATTAACACATGTGTTACTGTAGCACCGCATTGTTAAATCATGGACTAATTAGGCTTAAAAGATTCATCTCACAAATTAGTCGCAAACTGTGCAATTAGTTATTTTTTAGTCTATATTTAATACTTTATGCATGTATCCAAATATTCGATGGGATAAGGAGTAAACTTTAGGGGGAGAAACTAAACAAGGCCTTCATCCGTCTACATTTAAATAGATCATTTTGTTTTTGTGTTCCCTCTTTCCAGGCTGCTGCATACTGTTTCCATGGACTGATTCTTGACGAGGAAGAGACTGAAGTCCAAAGGGATGGCCATAGCTACTCTGCAATCATCAGAGATTTTATCAATGAGAGCAAAAAAGGCTTCTGAGGCTTTCCACAGCTCTCCACCAGCATCAAGGTCATTTGGCATGTCCAAATCGTTTCATCAAGCTCGGAGTTTCCAATAATGCAACTTCCTTGTCTTTGGATGATCACATTTTTCAGCAATTGAATTTGGCAATGGCTGCATCATAGGGTCTTCATTTATTATTGGGCATCATGTTATATTTCCTACCACAAATTAAACACCGGTAAGTGGTCACCGTACAATTCTCAAATGCTACACTTTTAACAAGAGGCAAAGTGAAGGGCCACGCGCCTATACGCAGCAGTTTTTGACGCAATGGGGCGGCAAAAACAGCAGTACGTGGCAACTAACTGGCAAATGGATCACGAGGGTTGATTGTAGAACTGGATTTGCTGATCTCCCCTAATTTTCAAACAGTCAAATGAATAATTGTTAGCGTAAGATTAGAGATGAAAACGAACAGATAATGCCTCTTTCATATCCTTATTTGTTTTTTTTTTGTCAGATTCGGACGGACCGAAGCGGATAATATATGAATGCAGAAGCGGATTCAGATTTTTTTAATGCTAGAAATAGTATAGAGATAAAGTGGAATTGGATCGAAGACTGATTATATTTAAGTAGTCGAGTAATATATACATACATATAAAATTATATGTTTAATCAAGGATTAATTTAGTAAAGTGTCAGCAGCAAGCAGTCCACAATAATCTTGCACTGCAGTCCATATTGTGGCTAGCACATGACACAATTAATACTTAACAATATATATGCATAATCATAAATAATAAGTTATTAAACAATAAGTAACAGACCACAAGTTCTCAATTCAAACTTTAGCACGCAATAATCACATCACAAAATAGAAGTTTTTAACTAACAAACTTCTCTTTACTCTAGATTCTTTTGTTTTTTACTCTAGGGAAAGAAAATATTGGGTATTCTGTTTTAAACATAAGAAAATCCATATAGTTTTTTTTGGATAATCCATATCTATTGGATTTTTGCTAATTCCATTTCCATATCTCGAATCTGTACACAATCAAATTTGGATTGTCGTATAATATTAAAAGCTCTTCTTCGAAATTTGGATTCATATTGGAAGAATTACCCCCGTCACTTTTACATATACTCCAACATAAGATGGTGACATGAACTTATATTATGGTTATGTTTCTTTCATCGAACATATATGTTTAAGTTTGAGTTCCCAACATAGCACATGTAATGCTTGTCTTTATTTATGCTCATAGCATGAGCCCCTCTTGATTTGGAGAGCGTGTATTTTGCGTTAAGGGGACACGTCCACATGACCTGCAAACTCAGAGTGGCGCCGCTGAATAAAAAGGGCAATCATTTAGGTTATTTTGACAATTCTTAAAGTTTAATAAAATCACAATGACATTTATGTTTCTTGTCGTTAAACATATCTATTTAAGTTTGAGTCTTCAGCGTAACCGACCGTAGTATTTACATCATATTTGGATCACTGAATTAACAACGAGTTAACTAATTTTTAGTCCACAAGAATCCAAATAGGTAAGTTAATGAGTGGACTAAACCTTAGCTAAGGTCTCAACTAATTGTTAGTCACTAGTCCACAAAAACCAGCACCTACTAGAACTAATAGGTGCAACCAACCTCGAAAAAGTCAAAAATACCCTTCGTGGCCTATGCGTGGGAACAACCAGAAGTGGGTAAGGGGTATATAGGTCTTTGCATGGTAATGGTACTATCTATTAGTTCTATGATCTGAACAATACATGACTAATTTTTAGCTAGGTAACTATTAGCCAACTAGCAACTAGTTCTATTCTTAGTCTAGACTAACAACTAGTTTAGTCCACCGAAACATACCCTTGTTTATGCACAAATTGATTCTCTTTGTTTAGAGAGCTAAAACTTAGGCTGTGTTTGGTACTTTAGATTAAATTCTAATTAAAAAATGTTTGTGCAAAAAGACGCCCACCAGACGAATAATTTGAAGCCTTTTTAGATGTCACTGTTTCCACGCAATATAACTTTCACAACATCTTAGATCTTGTTGTTAGCTTTTTTATTTTCTAAATGAGTGAGAATAAAGAGATGTTTTCTAACTGTTTTAAGTGAGAATGTGAGATAGAGAGGAGGAAGATTTTACTGTTGTTTCAACTAACATCTGACCGTCTTTCTACAACGTATTGATTGGAACAACTTTCTTTACGACTATACTAGTTTATAGCAGTGTTTTACCGCTCAGAGCTTAATTGAACATTACTTTAATTTTCTCTAGTAAAATATTATAAGAAGGTTTTGGTGTTTAGTGGATAAGCTTTGATAGAACCGCCTAATCTAATGTCCTCTTAAGGGTACTTGTCCTCCATTAAACACTAAGTACCCAAGAGAATACACTAAATCGTGCGGTTCCGTCGAGGACACTACAAGGGAGAACTCAAAAATTTATGTTTTTCTATTAGGATCATAAACGAGAGAATAAAGCTTATAATATTTTTAAGCCATTTCTTACATCATTTAATTACAATAGCAGAATATTACCTCAATTGATTATAACAGCGGAAAATAACAATGTTATCAGAGTTTTCAGCGAAAATGTATATAACGATAAGTTTAAGCGCTAACACGAGGAACATTTATATACATGGAATGATAACAGACCATAAGTCTTTTCCTTTGTAAAAATATTTTATGAAAATTTGTAACACCCTAAAATTTGTATTTTTGAAAATAGGATTGAAATGATTTATTTATGATTTTTTGTGCACATGAAATATAGGAAAAAGAATATTTTTCATTATATCAAAATTCATCATAAGGAGT
Organism: Miscanthus floridulus; assembly: GCF_019320115.1. Taxonomy (NCBI): domain Eukaryota; kingdom Viridiplantae; phylum Streptophyta; class Magnoliopsida; order Poales; family Poaceae; genus Miscanthus; species Miscanthus floridulus. Next base: position 34,261,123 of record NC_089598.1, read on the forward strand.
AGCAACATGGTTGTGCATACATGCCGGTGTATTTAATTTATTGATTGAGTGATTGGAATCAAGATTCAAAATGGTTTGAATTGCTTTTGGAAATAAATTTGAAAGTGGCTTTGAAATAAAAGAAAAGAAAATTAGAAAATAAAAGCATTTAAGAAGTTGTAAAAATTTATTTTTGAAAACTTACCAAAATTGCTCATTTTTATTTGAATTGAAAATTATATTTGAAATAATAATTAAATTTGGTTTTGGTTCAAGGTTCAAATGAATGCAAAACCTATTTGAAAAAGTATTAGGAAAAACAATTTGGAAAAAGAAAAGAGCAAGCCCTCTCCCCTTCTGGCCCACGGCCTGCTCCAGTTCGGCCTCTCTCCTTCACCCTCACCCGCTTCCCCAGCCGGCCTACCCTGGCCTGCTCTCTCCTCCTTCCCCTCACTCCCCCGTGTTGGTCGAGCCGGCCCAAGCGCTCCCTTCCTCTCTCTCACTTGCGCCCGAAGGCCCCAGCTGAGATCGCAGCCCAACTTCGCTTGCTCAATGGCATAAGCCCGTGCACTCCTTCCCTTCTCCCTCTGACAGCTTGGGCTCTCTCCTGCTTACGCTGACTATCCGGACCTGCCTGTCAGCTCCGTCTCCCACCTTGGCTCGTGTTCGACACGGACTCTGCGGTGTCCATGTCCGCCTCCGTCATGCCCCCTCTCGGTAACGTCTGCCCTATGCTGCCCGACCCTTAAATAGCGAGCCTCCACGCCCATGCCGTCCCCCACCGAGCCCTTGAGCAAGCCGCAGCGCTGCCTGTGCCCTATCACCGCCCATCCGATTCCGCCAAGAAAGCTCTACGCCGTCGTGCCAATTAGCCTCTCCATTGTCCCTGTAAGTATCTTCTCGAGCTTCTAGTCGAGTTTGCGAACCCGTAAAACCCCTTAACTCCCTCTATCTCGCTCTGTTTTTGTCTCCCTCGCTACGCTTTCGCTCCGCCGCCGCCATTGCTCGTCACCAGCAGCCACTACTCGCGCTTAGCACTGTAGATGGTCGTGTTGAGTTCGTCGTGGCCCAATCTATCTCCCAAAGCCAACCCTGAGTCCAATTTAGCTCTGTAGAGCTTTTCCCCAATTTCTCCGATGAGAAATCACCAACGCTGGCGAAATCGCCGCCGCCCAGTCCTTGTTCCGGTCGATTTTTCCCCAATCTCCTTTCTCTGTCTAATCCAAACCGTCCAACATAGATCCAACGACCATTAGAAGCCGATACCCCTTCGCCTGTTCTTTTACTAAAGAGACCCTCTGTTTTCTGCTAATCAAGCCGCAGTCCAAGGCATGTTTCCAGAATACGTTTTCCTATTCTGAAAGCGTAGTTTCTTTCTGGTAGATTCAAATATGTTTCCATCTATTTATGGTTTTGCCACTAGTTTTCTTTAGGCCATAACTTCTCCGTTTTAACTCCATTTTGATCCATTCAAGTTGCGTTAGATTCATAATTGAGTAATCTACATATTCATCCTACTGTTAAATATATTTTCAACTTTTAAAATTTGAGGTTAGATTTAATCTATTATTTTATTAAAGGAAATATATGTGTTTGTAGTAACATGTAGACCATCTTTAAAACCTTTTTACCTGTTGTTTATTGTGTTTGGTGTATTGTTCTAATTTAGATCTATTGTTTGCTTCATGTATGATTGCATGGATGCTTGTGTGGTGCTTTATGATCATGTCCAGTCAATGATCTTTGCGTTGGTGATATAAAAGAAGTTGGTGATCTAGAAGAAGTCATTTGGAGGTTACAATTCAGTAGAAGAAGGATCTAAGTTTAAGGCAAGTATAGCATAGGATCTTCCTTGTTGTCCTATTCACCTTAATATCATTTTAATCATATGCATGTGTCTACCTTGACAACCGTAGTAATTTTTCTAGCTATTTGATATCTTGGATTCCTTGATACATATGGGGTATTGCATTGGGTAGTATGATGCTAGTGCTCAACTACAACCATGATCTTGTAACTTGACTAATGGAATATGCAATAAACATTAAAAGATGTTTTTTAGCAACATGGAACAAGGGGGCTAGAGCATTGGGTTGTTTTATGGTGCTCTAGATTCCTCTCCCTAAGGACTTATCTGTAAGTGATCATCCATGACTTATAGTATAACTGTGAGGGCTACATGGCTCTGGCTTTAGCTCAGTATGAGGACCTTTTTCTAGCTTGTTAGTGCTTACCTTTATTGGTGTAAGAATGGTTTGTCAAATCGGGTATAGGACAGCCTCTACTCTTATGTGTATAGCCATGATGGAATTGTGCCATTCGACAGGGGGTTCCTATATCTGTTTGCTGAGTAAATCTAATGGCCCTAACTTGTTAGACGAACTTTTGAAAGGCTTCATAGTGAACCCTGCTGACCTTCCTTAGTAGTGGTTTAAGAGGCTCACGACCTCGGGCGAAAGGGTAAATTACTACTTACAATAAAAGTGTACAACCTCTACATAGTGTAAAACTGGTATATCAGCTCATGGTCACGAGCGACCTTGGAACTCTTACGGAATGATGAAGATGCTCACTAATTATTACTATTTATGCTATTTATTATTCATGTTTACCTGATCATGTGTTTATGTGGGCTTGTGGATAAACTTGTTACCACCTTATAGTTAAAACCATGACTCATTAAAAGCTAATCACAGTTAACTAGTGTCAGCCTTTTGAGCCTCATGAACCCTATGTTATATTTCTTGAGTACGACATGTACTTATGCTTGCTTTACTTTTTAAATCTTTGGAAAAATCCTAGATGGGTACCAGATTGCTAGAGTTTGGAGGAATTAGGCTTGTGATCAACTAGTCAGTTGTCCCTATGGAATTGGAGTCTTCACCCGAAGATCGGAGTTGTCTTTTCGTTGTTTGTTGTCTAAGGTTATATCCTTTATACTAAGTATGTTATATGTTGAGCATTGCCTTTCAATATTACCCTTATTTATAGCTATATGTGAGATTTGACTTTCTGGGCTCATATATGGTGTGTATCTGGTTTTGTTCTTAAAACCAGGTGCTACAAAATTTTGAATAAACTCTACGTCAGCAACATAAGGAAATCCACGCTGAGCCCACCAGGAGGTTTCCACACACAAAAGCCTTCTACCATCCATCAGTCACCTGCAACAGGGGGAATAAAACCCTGAGTACTCGATTGTACTCAGCAAGAATTACCCGATAGGAGGAAAATAAAGGACTTTAAGGATATGCTACGCTATCTGGCTTGTGGGTTATTGCATATGTAGAAAGCATTACTAAACGTGCGTCCGTATATTCAATTTTATTAGCAATCATCATTAGTTCATTAACTAACCATTCTATGTAAGCACCTATGCTACCTTCAAGCAGGTGGTGAGCAATCAGAACCTATCGGGTTCATAAACCCAGGGTCCCTCATGGACTGGCTTCCCAACAAAGGCCCGGCCCAGCGGACAAACGTTGCAAACAACGCACAACTCATGGGCTAGCCCAAAACACCTAAATGATAGGCCAGAAGAATAATCCAATCTCCGATCGGAAGGCCTTGCCGAGGAGGAATGACGCCCGCTTCTGACTCTGGTCCGCCTCTCCGACCGGAGGGCCGAAGAAGGAACAACGCTCGCTTCTGGCACCGGCCCACCTCCGGATGGCCTCTCCGATCGAAAGGCCTGTCCAAGCACCGCTTCTGACTCCGAGCCGCATCTCCGACCGGGGATACGCCGAACCTCTGCTTACAGCTCTTCTTTGACTGGCGCAATCAGAGCCGACTGGGAGCAACCGACCGGGGACGCCCGCTCGGTAAGGACCAAGAAACAGATGGAGAAAATAAGGCAGGGCACCCAAGTCAACCGCAATACCAAGGACCGTACCCTGTACACCTATAGGTTAGTACCCTGCGACCTCCCTGGCATGACAGAACTCAAGCAGTGTTGTAGGCACCGACATTTTCCCCTATAGTGTTGTGGGCACCATCAACTCCAACAAATATGGTAAGGCTCCCCCACGTGTCTCTGAGGCATCAACAGTGTTGTGGGCACTGGTATTTATCATACTAGGCGAACATGGTAAAACCCCTTGTATGCCTCTGTGTATCAACAGTGTGGCAGACACTGACGTCTGCCATACCTAAAGAAGACGACGCAACCACCCACGTGCATCTGACACTAAAACAGTATTCTGGGTGCCTACCATCATCTTGTACCCGACGGCGTGGGTAGCAAGACTTAGCTGCATACGTACTCTCTCCCTCTCACTTGTAAGGCCATCCCCTTCATCTATAAAAGGGGATGCACTCTCTTCCAAATAGGGAGATTGATCAAGTTTACTAGTACACAACAACAGAACTATCAGGTTCAAACCACAAGCACATGCTCGAACACTTAGCACATAGCGGGGTTCCTGTCACTCTTGGCCCTTCAGACTAGAGTCCGATTGGACCTCTTGTACCCCCCATCTTTCTCCTTCTTGTTTGTAACCCCACAGCAAACTTCGAGCACCTAGGCTCAGGAATAAAGTCATCGACCGACTCAAACTTGATGTAGGGCACGTTGCCTGAACCAGTATAAACCCTGTGTCATTGAGTGCTAGGCCACCTCCGATCATAACGTACGACAAAACTACAAATATTTATGTGTTGGTCACTTTCTGCACCGATAGTTGGCGCTGTCCGTGGGGAAGACGTTGTACGTTCAACACTTTTTGGTCATCGGATGGCCCACTTTTCTGCCACCTTCACCATGGTGGGCTCAAGCGATACGACTCGCTTCGGCTCACTAGAGTTTCCCACACTCCCACCTATTGGGATGCGGGTCCCACCCATCTTCGAGCCATCCCAGGCCTTCCTCTTTGGAAACCTAGACTTCATCGCCGACCGGCTCGACGTACTACACCTCCGCGAGGAGGCAACCATCCCAGTGCCCGTCAGAGGGGCGCCCTTTGTCGGCTCTAGGACACCCAACGACTTCAACGACGAGCCGCCTGTGCTTCAGTCTGAGCAAATGCTCTGCTTAAACCCTGCTGTGAGTAATGTACATACTGTTATTTACTCACCATTTGCTAACTTCCGCCGATTATCCAAAGGGACCCCATTGTCCCTGTCGCGACCACCATGCGACCGGCTCCCCTATGGCCTCGCGTCCCCCATGGATGCGTATGCCTAGGGGATCCGAAGGATGCCAGTGTTGCCCCCTCTCACCATCGCGAGGAGTGGTGAAACACACCCCAGGCGCAGTCGCCGACCGGACGATCGGAGTCCCATCCCGGATGGCTCGGGACCATGGGCCTTTGCCCGACACATCCTGAGAGCGCCACTCCTGCAATGCTTCAATGGAGGATGAGGCAAAGGCAAGGCCAAGCGCAAGGATTAGGACGATGGCCCCTCCACGTAGAGGGGCAAAAAGAATAGAGAAGATCACCGCCGACCGGCCAACTCCGTGTTGGTCGCCATGGCTGATCACACGAACAAGCAGCCCCAGCAGGGCCTTCCATACCACTTCAATGAGCTCATGGAGAGCCCATGCACCAACCATGCCTAAACCATCAAACACCTCTACAAGGACTATGAGCTCCTCAAGTGCCTTCTGTGATAGGCTGGCGGGCCAAAGGAAGAAAAAGGCGCAGAAGCAGTGGCCAAGAAAGGGGGTGTAGCGGGCAAGGATTTGGACAACTGAAGGTCGAGGTGATCTGACTGGATGCCTACTGACTAAAGGACAACAATGACAATGTTCTCACCAACGCTTGGAACAGCTATGTCGTTTCTTCCCCTAAAATTCAGTCTTACCATTGTTTAATTAACGTTTGCTCCTATAAAAGCGCCCTGACCCGAACACTTTTGGCCTAGGTCGCTCGAGGGCTCCATGGGGGTGCACTACCACCTCTCTTTTCGTTTACTATCATATGGTAAAACACCTTCCTACCCGAACAAAAGGGTAGTTCGTTTCTTTAAATTACCTTATGTAGCTTTGCTTTAAATGTTCTAACCGATCGCACCCCGCCTCTACCTATGGTTACAAGCAGCTAAGCCTTGCGGGCCACGCCTGGGCTCCTAAGGTTGCAGCCTATGGGATGAACGAGCAAGTGCGAAAAAGAAAGAATAAAAAACAAAATTATGCTAAGGTAAAACTAAGGAACGAATGGGACAAGCTTCCCCGAATGGAGTGATTCCATCACAAAAAACAAAATTGATTGTATTCATTGAGTACACAAGAACATTTATAAGGGGGCTTCCCCATGAACTTAACTTTTTACATCTGCTAAACTAATTATACTTTACAAGCTATTGGGGCTGCCCGGCGGTATCTGTTGTCGATGCGACCGGCAAATGCACGGGCTACTCGCTCCCTGGCTGGACGACATTTGGCTCTATCAGAGGCAGGGCGACATTCATCTCTAACCCAGGTTGGACGCCATCTGCAGGCTGGGCGACGTCCTCCTAACGCATGCTTTCGGCCATGTCTGCATGGTAAGCATCCATCACCAACTGCGCAGAGACTTGCTCGGCCAACAACTTTGCGTGTGGTAGCAAGCTCTCCTCACACAACTAGATGTCCTCTGTGCTACAGCCATCGGCATACCCACTGCAGATGGTGGTGAAGTCTAGGTCTGGGTGGTACATCACCACCGAAGTCAACACACCTAACGCTCCATAGAATAGCCTGTCGGTGACCTCAGCTGCTTGTACTTGGCTCTGACTGCCCGCAAGGCTAGTACTTGACGCCATCCGACCTCATCCGGAACCTCCGCCAGTCAGATGGCGGGTGCACTAGTACTTGGCGCTGACCCAAAGACCTCCGAGATAATGAGCTAGGCAACATTGCGTATCTGGTCAAGTTCCCTTTCGAGAGCACGTCGCTCTTCAAGGGACTTAGCCAGCGCCTCCACATTCTGGCCAAACATCGCTTTGGCCATCTCTAGGTCCTACTCCAACAACTTCACCTTTCCACCCAGCTCTAGAAAAAGGACGATAAGCTCAGAATCAGGCTAAAGGAAGAAACCAACAGGTCAAAAGTAGAAAAGGTACTTACCAAGGAGGGTGTTCTCAAGGATGGAGAGTCCCTTCGCCTGCCGGGTCACCTGCTCGTGTAGCTAGGCGTTCGCCTCCTCCGTCCCCATCACCCGGCCCCAAAGCGCGAGCACTTCCTGGTCAGCCTTTGACCCAGCCTTTCACTCCAACTCTAGGGCCTTCCGCTTCAAATCTAGGGTCTCTAGGGCTCTTTGGAGCGCCACCTCGGTGTTCGCCAGGGACTTCTGCAACGCCGCCTCGGTCTCCGACTGGCGGGCCTTCGCCACCTTAAACCCCTGCTCAATGGCAGTTGTCTGTTCTGCCGTAAGCACTCTCACCGCCCGTACCTCTATCACCTCCACCGCCCAGTCCTAGGACACGTGGCGGGCGGACTCCAGCTGATGCTCAATGATGTAGACTAGGCCCGATCTTCCAAAAGGTATGATAGCGTCGATTGGCGGAGACTCGACTGAAAGCATCTAGGCCCCTAGTTGGGTTTCGGTGATTAATGACAATACAAGATTACTATGACTAACGTGTGTTTTGCAGAGGCAATTAAGTTAGGTCATGGTAATGGAGATCGATTGGGCAATCAAGGTTGTCATACCCCTACGATAGAAATCATTTCGGTTTTCAAAGGATGGATGACAAGGTTAAGGATGACTAGTTCTAAGTGTCGATTGGAGTTGGAGTGACAATTAGAGTAGTTTAGGACTTTGTTTTTCCTTTGGCTGTACTATTAAGGGGGTATGGACGGGTAGCTTGACCTAGTTGAGTCTAGTGAGTTAGGTGTGGTGTACACTTGTTAAAACTAGCTCTAGGTAGCTCCTATGAATGCCTAAGATCCTTTGGAGCAAACTTCATTCACATATGATCAAGAGTTGGAAGTGAATGGAGGGTCAAATGCTGACCGGACGCTGGCCCCGGTGCGACCGGACGCTGGCCGTAGGGTCTGGTCAGTTCATTTGATCAACAGAATGCGTTCGGTGTGACCGGACGCTGGAGAGGTCAAGTGACCGGACGCTGAAAGGCAGCGTCCGGTCGACTCCAGTAAGGTTCCAGAGAAGGAAATCTGCGACCGGACGCGTCCGGTCAGTACTGACCAGACCCTGAGGGTTCAGCGTCCGGTCAAGTCCAGTAAGGGTTTCATGCGACCGGACACATCCAGTCAGTGCTGACCGGACCCTGCCAGCGTCCGGTCAACTCATTTTTACTGGTTCGCGGGTTGAACTGACCGGAGCGTCCGGTCACCCCGCAGAAGCTCATAACGGTTCGTTTTTTAGGCTGCCTTATAAATAGAAGCTCCACTCGTGTGTGGAGTCACTTTTGCTCATTCCAACAGCTGAGAAACACGTTTGTGAGTGCCAAGAAGAGCAAGGTCCTAATGAGGTGATTGAGATTTGAGAATCCAAGAGAGTAGCCTCATTAGTGAATCAAGAGTAGTCAAGTGTGCATCCATCTTCTCATTAGGCTTTGCGTGGTCAAGTGAGAGTTTGTGCTTGTTACTCTTGGTGATCGCCATCACCTAGATGGCTTGGTGGTGGTTGAGAGCTTGGTGATCACCCGGCGGAGCTTGTGGGTGACCCAACTCAAGTTGTGAGCGGCTTTGGGTGATTCGCTGCGACGAAGTGTTGAAGAATCAACCCATAGAGAGCACTTGATCCTTGCGCGGATCAAGGGGGAGCTACACCCTTGCGCGGGTGCTCCAACGAGGACTAGTGGGGAGTGGCGACTCTCTAATACCTCGGCAAAACATCGCCGCGTTCCTCTCTCTCTTTACTTTGAGCATTTACTTTGAGTATTTACTTTGTGCAATTCAATACTTGTCTTTACATTCATAGAGTTGCCATGCTAGAGTAAGTTTGGAACATAGGTTACAAGTCCTTTATGCATTAGTTTGATAGAAACACTTTTCTAGGCACAAAGGGGTTAATTGGGCTATCCGTAGGATTTGATTATTGTAAGAAAATTTAGAATTAGCCCAATTCACCCCCCCTCTTGGGCATCTTGATCCTTTCAATTGGTATCGAAGCCTCATGCTCACATTTTTAAGCTTAACCGCTTAGAGCAAGATGTCTCACGGGGATGGACCTCCTCCTATCTTTGAGGGAGATGACTTTTCATATTGGAAAATCCGCATGGAGGCGTACTTAGAAGCTCTAGACGTTGGTATTCTTAGAGCCGCCTCGCAAGGCTTCCCAAAACCTCAAAATGCTACTAACCTACAAGGCGATGAGGTTAATTATGAAAAATGGAATGCAAAGGCTCGCAACACCATCTTTAGAGGCCTTTGCAAAGATGTGTTCAATCGTGTAAGGAACCACAAAGACGCCCATGCACTATGGTCGGACGTTTGTGCGCTCCATGAGGGAACCAAGAGTGAGCGTGAGGAACGCTATCATCTTGTGATTAAAAAGCTAAATTCATTTGAGATGCTTCCCAAAGAAAGTGCTAATGAAATGTATTCTCGTTTAAATGTTCTTGTAGAGGAAGTCAATGGGCTTGGACTTACTCAAATGTCACCATCCGACGTTGTGAGAAAGATCTTAAGCGTCCTCCCCATTGACAAATATAGGCATATTGTGACCGTGCTACATCAAGATGATCTTTCCGCCGCTACACCAACACAAATCTTGGGAAAGATCAATGCTCATGAGATATACATGCACATCACGCCACAAAATGGCTCATCCTCTACAAAGAAGAAAGAGAAGGACTTAGCATTCAAAGCTAGCCAAGATAAGGGCAAAGCAAGACTTGAGTATGAGAGCTAAAGTGATGAAGATGATGAAGAAAGTCTTGCTCTTATGGTGAAGAAGACCGACAAGATGCTAAAGAAGTTGAACAAGAGTGGCATCAAGTTTGACGGCAAGAAGAAGAAGTTCTTCACTAGCTCAAGAAGAAAGCCAATCTCTGAGATGGATTGCTACAATTGTGGCAAACTTGGCCATCTAGCTCATCAATGCACAAAGCCCAAGAAAGACAAGTTCAAGAACAAGAACAAGGGCAAGAAAGATGACTCAAGCAATGAAGATGAAGATGAGAAGAAAAAGAACAAGCCATACAAGAAGAGAGATGGCAAGAAGAGGGACTTCCACAAGAAGAAGAAGAGTGGAAAGGCCTACATTGTCGGTGATTGGCTCACGGACATTGATTCATCAAGTGGATCATCCGATGATGATAGTGACAATGAGAAGATGGCCACCATTGCTATTGATCTTGCATCTTCACCTCCACCATCGCCATCATCCTCTACACACCTGTGCCTTATGGCCAAGGGTGAACGCAAGGTAACTAAGAGTGATGATAGTAGTGATGATGAGCATGCTAGTGATGATGATAGCGATAGCGATGATGATGATTCACCTACATATGATGATCTTGTCAAAATACTAAGAAAATACACTAAGATCATTAGAAAGAGTAGAGCTACCAATGAAAAGCTTAATGCTAAAAATGATTCACTCTTAGCTAAGTGTGATACATTGGAAAAGGCTATGAGCTTAGAGAAACTAATGATGCTATATCATCCAAACTCAAGGAGCTAAAATCTTCCAAGAAAGAGCTTAAAGATAAACATGATAAACTTGAGTGGGTGCACAATGAACTCATTACTAGCCACAATAAGCTAAAAGATGAATACACTACTCTTAAGATTAATCATGATACTCTTGTTATTGCTCAAGAATTTTTACCAAATGAGCCACGTGACGCTACTAACCATATTGTCAAGATTGATATAGCTACTTCATGTGATGATTTAATTGATGAAACCATTAAGCATGGATCTAGTAGCAAAGGCAAGCAAGTGGTTGAGTGCAATGACTATAATGAGTATGTCAAGCTCAAGAGTGATAATGAGAAGCTCATGAAAGATCTTGAAGAGATGAAAAGCCACAACACCATTGTGCTAGAAACTCTTAATCATGACAAAGAGTTGATCTTTGAGAATGAGAAGCTCAAAGAAGAAAACAAGAAGCTCAAGGAAGAGAAGAACAATGATGTTCTCAAGGAAGAGAACAAGAAGCTTAAGATGGAGAAAGAGCATCTCAAGGTGGGATTGAGCAAGTTTGCTAGAGGCAAGCATCTCCAAAGTGAGCTACTCATGAACACCGTCATAAAGATGGATAGAAGTGGGATTGGATATGTGGCAAGTGTAGAGAAGAAGAAGGCTCAAGCTCAACAACAACAATCAAAGCCAAAGCCAAAGCCAAAGAGATGTTTTGAGTGTGGACAAGAAGGCCACTTTGCTCATGAGTGTCAAACTCCACCGCCACAACCCTTGCCCAAGCATGCTAGACCCTTTGCTTTCAATGCTCACTACATGCTAAGAAAAGATTCTAGTGGAAAGATGAAAGTCATATTCTTAGGACCCCCAACAAGAGTAGGCCTAAGAAGATTTGGGTGGCTAAGTCACTTATTGAGAAGGTGAAGGGCCCTCAACAAGTTTGGATTCCTAAAGTTTGAATCTCATGTGTGTAGGTGAACTACAAGACCGGTGGAAGTCATTGGGTTATTGATAGTGGTTGCACTCAACATATGATTGGTGATCCTCGTATGTTCACCTCACTAGATGAAGAGGTAGATGGGCAAGAGAAAATAATATTTGGAGATAACTCAAAGGGCAAGGTTAAAGGATTGGGCAAAGTGGCAATATCAAATGATCATTCCATCTCCAATGTGCTATATGTTGCTTCATTAAGCTTCAACTTGCTATCCGTTGGATAATTGTGTGATCTTGGCTTCCAATGCTTGTTCACCGAGAAGGAGGTTGTTGTATCCAAGGTAGATGACAATCAAGTGATATTCAATGGATTTAGATACAACAACTTATATCTAGTTGACTTCACCTCCAAAGATGCAAATTTGAAGACTTGCCTATTCACCAAAACAACACTTGGGTGGCTATGGCATAGAAGACTTGCTCATGTTGGGATGAGCTCACTCAAGAAGCTTATGAAGAATGATTTGGTGAGAGGGTTGAAGGATGTGAAGTTTGAGAAGGACAAGCTTTGTAGTGCATGTCAAGCCGGCAAGCAAGTTGCAAACACTCATCCAACCAAAGCATTCATGTCAACCACAAGAGTGCTAGAACTCCTACACATGGATTTATTTGGACCAACAACATACAAGAGTTTGGGAGGAAATCTCTATTGTCTTGTGATTGTGGATGACTATTCAAGGTATACATGGGTGTTCTTTCTTCATGACAAATCCGAAGTTGCATCTTGCTTCAAGAAGTTTGCCAAGAGAGCTCAAAATGAATTTGAAGTGAAGCTCAAAAAGATTAGAAGTGACAACGGGAAAGAATTTGACAACACAAACATTGAAGCCTATTGTGATGAAGTTGGGATCAAGCATAAAGTATCCGCAACCTATACTCCTCAACAAAATGGTGTAGTTGAGAGGAAGAACCGGACTTTGATCACTCTTGCAAGAATAATGCTAGATGAGTACAACACCTCCGAAGCTCTATGGGCGGAAGCAATCAACACCGCATGCTACGCATCAAACCGCCTATTCCTTTAAAAGTTCCTTGGCAAGACACCTTATGAGTTGCTCAATGGGAAGAAGCCGGACGTCTCCTTCTTTAGGGTGTTTGGTTGCAAATGCTACATCTACAAGAAGCGGCAACACCTAGGGAAGTTCCAAAGACGTTGTGATATTGGTTTTCTTGTTGGTTACTCATCGAAGTCCAAAGCATATAGAGTATTTAATAATGCCACTGGCTTGGTTGAAGAAACATATGATGTGGAATTTGATGAATCTAATGGCTCCCAAGGAGCACATGAGAATCTTGATGATGTAGGTGATGAACCATTGAGGGAGGCCATGAAGAATATTCTGGTGGGAGACATCAAGCCAAAAGATGATGAAGATGATGTACAAGTCATTAACCAACCCTCTTCATCAAGTGTGCCACAAGATGGTGAAAAAGATGGGAGAGTAGAAAATGAAGATACTCATATCTTCCATGAGCAAATGGTGGTACAAGCACAAGATGTTGATGCTCCACAACCTCCTCTCCAAGTGGTCAATAGAAGAAATACACCTCTCCTACAAGATCATCCACAAGATCTCATCATAGGGAGTCCATCAAAGGGAGTAATGACTCGATCTCAAAAACTTACTTCATTTATTGCTCATCACTCTTTTATCTCTTGCTATAAGCCTACCAAGGTAGAAGAAGCTCTTAAAGATCTAGATTGGATCAATGCCATGCATGAAGAGTTGAACAACTTCACTCGCAATGAAGTTTGGACTCTTGAAGAGCGACCAAAAGGTGCAAGAGTCATTGGAACAAAGTGGGTGTTTCGCAACAAGCAAGATGATCAAGGTGTTGTTGTGAGGAACAAGGCAAGACTAGTTGCAAAGGGGTTCTCTCAAGTTGAAGGTTTGGATTTTTGGAGAGACCTTTGCACCGGTTGCAAGATTAGAAGCCATCCGTATCCTTCTTGCATATGCATCACATCATGAAATGAAACTATATCAAATGGATGTGAAAAGTGCATTCTTAAATGGCTTTATTAATGAACTAGTCTATGTTGATCAACCTCCTAGGTTTGAAGACCCTAGATATCCTAATCATGTTTATAGGTTGTCCAAGGCACTATATGGGCTTAAGCAAGCCCCAAGAGCTTGGTATGAGCGCCTTCGGGACTTCCTCATTGAGAAGGGCTTCACCATTGGGAAGGTCGACACCACACTATTCACCAAGAAGCTTGATGGATATATCTTCATTTGTCAAGTATATATTGATGACATCATCTTTGGATCATCAAATGAAGACTCATGCAAAGAATTTGGTGAATTGATGTCGAAAGAGTTCGAGATGTCCATGATTGGTGAGCTTACATTCTTTCTTGGTTTTCAAGTCAAGCAAATGAAAGAAGGCATCTTCATCTCTCAAGAGAAATACACAAAAGATCTTCTCAAGAGATTCAAGATGGATGAATGTAAGCCAATCAAGACACCAATGCCGACCAATGGACATCTTGACCTAGATGAGGGAGGTAACCCGGTTGATCAAACTCTCTACCGTTCTATGATTGGTAGCTTGTTATATTTAACCGCATCTAGGCCCAACATCAAGTTTAGTGTGTGTATGTGTGCTAGATTCCAAGCTAGTCCTAAGGAAACACATTTAATTGCCGGAAAAAGAATCCTTAGGTATCTTAAGCACACACCAAGCATTGGCCTTTGGTATCCCAAAGGAGCTATATTTGAATTAATTGGCTATTCCCATTCGGATTACCCCGGATGCAAAGTTGATAGAAAAAGCACATCCAGAGGGTGCCATTTGCTTGGTAGATCACTTGTGTCTTGGTCCTCCAAGAAACAAAATAGTGTGGCTTTGTCCACCACTGAAGCAGAATACATTGCCGCGGGTGCTTGTTGTGCACAAATTTTATACATGAAACAAACTTTGCTAGACTATGGTGTAGTTCTAGAAAAAGTACCTCTTTTGTGCGACAATGAAAGTGCGGTAAAACTTGCAAATAATCCAGTTCAACACTCTCGCACCAAGCACATAGATATCCGCCATCACTTTCTAAGAGATCATGTTGCTAAAAATGATATATCACTAGAAGGTGTAAGAACCGAAGATCAATTAGCGGATATCTTTACTAAACCGCTAGATGAGGCTACATTTTGTAGATTGCGGAATGAGCTCAATGTACTTGATTTTAGTAACTTCACTAAAAATTGAGCTTGTGTTGTCCCTTGCATTCATTGTAATATACAACATGTTTAATGTTTGGCAATGCATATAGGGCTTGTCTAACATGGTTAAGATAACCGCCGAAAAGCGTGTGAAGAAGCTTAACCTTGGATCAAACTTGACAAGCAACTAGACTTACTTACAAGTATTGCATATGCATGAATGTTGTTTTTGTTGTTTTGTTCCATTTGCCCTCTTATTGCCTATTTTCTTAAAAAGAATTATAGCCTAAGGCAAAATATTTTGAAAAATATGAGGGTTTGAGAGAGGTCACTCACATCAGTCCCAATTGGTGTTTATTTGGATCCTATTCAAGTTGGGACTTGATTGGGAACAGGCAGTGCAAAGGAACTTTGAAGACTTGCTGGAAAAAGTGCACCAGACGCTGCACCGAACGCTGCTGTCCAGCGTCCGGTCAGTTCACAGGAGGTGAACTGCTGGTGAAGGAGTGACCGGACGCTGCGTTTGTGCGTCCGGTCAGGAAGGGATCCAGCGTCCGGTCGTTTAGAGAAGGAACAAGCTGTACTGACCGGACCCTGCCTGTGTCCAGTCATGGACCACCGGACGCGTCTGGTCCCGATTCCAGAGGAATTGGACCTCTCTGGAATCGACCGGACGTTGGGTGGTAGCGTCCGGTCGCTACCACCGGAGCGTCCGGTTAGTGGATCTCGCGCGGCTTCAGGACTCTTTTCCATTTCCTTATCTGTTGCGCTTGGGGACCTCATTTAACCGAAGGCCAACCTCGTTTTTCTTTACCCTAATCGCCCTAGCCGCCACCTCCGGCTCTCCCACGCCCAAGCCGCTGTGCTGCCGTAGCCCCGTGCCAAGCACCTTGCACCAGCCACGCACGCCACCGTGCCTCCCCTGCCTGTGCTCGTCCCTACCTCGCTCGCCACCGCGCCGCCACTGAGGAGCCCGCTGCCGAGCCTCGCCGCGTGCCCAAGCCACTGCGCGCCTCTCGCATGTCTGCGACGCCGGAGTCAAGACTGAGGGGCTCTCAAGGACATTGATCCAAGTCCTAACCCTACCTCCTCGTTTGGTAAGGCCCTTTTTTTTGCCGATTCATCCGATTACCCATCGTTTGCGCAGCAACCCTAACTTCGTCGTTGTCACTGATCCACGGCCAATTCTTCGCAGAGCTTCGAAAACCCTAACCCTAGTTGGTTCCAAGGTTCCCCGCGCGACGTCTTTTCTTTCTCCTGTTCACTGATCGTCAGGTAGCTTGCCCATCGTCTCATTTTCGCACCTACATTGCTTGCTTCCTAGGTCTTTCACATCTATTAGATATATCGTATTTATTTATATATCCATCTATTCCATCGTGCAGCGAGTCGGTGATGTTGAGATTCTTGTGGCAGTTGGTAGCCAACTCGGAGCCAAGCTCGCGAGTAAGGATCGAGGCCAAGCCTCGAGAGTGTCAGTTTGACAGTTGATCTTCATCAGTGGCAGTTCACCCTCTTGTCAGATCAGATGGCTCGCACCAAGAACTTTGGTGGTGGTCCGGGTGATGATGACCGGAGGCCCCCGCCTCGCCAGACTGCAGGATCGAAAGGCAAGGCAACGAAGCAGGTGACATCCAAGAAGCGCAAGTACCCCGACGTAGAGACAGCGAGAGCAGCAGCTGTTGCAGGGGCCGACAGTTCCAGCTCAGCTCCACCAGCACCGCAGATGGACCCCGCATTGATTGCCATTCTTGAGCGGATGCAGTAGGATCAGGCACGACAGGCACAGGAGACCGCTGCCAACTTCGCACAGTTCCAGGCTCATCAGGACGAGTTCCAGAGGCAGCAGCAGCTTCTCCAGCAGCAGCAGCAGATGCATCAACAGCAGATACTCATGCAGCAGCAGCTTATGGGCTTTATGCAACATGTAGTGACAGCACTTGGGGCCCCACTGCCACAGCCTTCGCCCTAGCTTGCTCAGCCTACCTCCACCACGACGACTCCAGCTATATAGCCTAGCGGGCTTCAGAGTCAGGGATAGCCTCCAGCTCAGTTTGCTTCACCTACAGTTCAGGTGTCCTAGTGGTTGTCCTCACCGGTGGTTGCCCCGCAGTTCACTCTATATCACACGGGCTTCTCGCCAGAGCAGTCACCCTCGCTTTTTGTGCCTGACACGTCAGTCTCCAAGAGTCTTGGAGCATCTTTCAGCGAGCTGACCGGTATGCCTACACCGCCTCATATGCATACTACCAGTCCTTCTACAGTAGCTCCAGTCGCAGTGACTACTCAGAGGCTCCCCTTGTTTGTCGCCTCGTCAGATCCTACAACAGACGTACTAGCAGCTTCACAGGCAGCCCTAGCTCAGACCCAGACCGCTTCAGCAACACTTCCTACCATAGAGGGTCAGTCCATACAGAGCTCAGGGTCAGATGATGATGGTGCCCAGTTCCAGCTTGCCCCACACACTTCAGCGCCCGACTCATCTGCTGCAGCCCCACCGATCGACCCTTAGGTTTTGGTGTTTGACGCCAAAGGGGGAGAGGGTTCGAGTATGTAGACTTAGGGGGAGCGTGATTTAGGGGGAGCTAGTTATCTAGTATTAGCTTATTATATACATTTAGAGTTTTATTTGTGTGATACACTATTACTTATGCATTCGTGTGTTTACTTTCGTGCACATTATTATATCTATGTGATAGTGCTATCTACGTGATTGTGATATATGGCATGTGTGCTCTCTACTTTACATTATGTATATGTCATATCACTTGTGTTATGCTCATTTGCCTTTGCTTCCGCGTTTCTACTCCGATGCAAATAAGCTTTGTTACTTGTACTCATGCTTAATTCATATTCTTTGAGTACATTGTGTTGGCTTGGGTCATATAAGCTTGACTAACACTTTTGTTCTTATTGACAAAAGCTTATATGAACCAAGCCTGTCAAAAACCTCACTCTTTCACATACTCGAGGTAGTATTGTCATCAATCACCAAAAAAGGGGAGATTGAAAGCATCTAGGCCCCTAGTTGGGTTTTGGTGATTAATGACAATACAAGATTACTATGACTAACGTGTGTTTTGCAGAGGCAATTAAGTTAGGTCATGGTAATGGAGATCGATTGGGCAATCAAGGTTGTCATGCCCCTACGATGGAAATCGTTTCAGTTTTCAAAGGATGGACGACAAGGTTAAGGATGACTAGTTCTAAGTGTCGATTGGAGTTAGAGAGACACTTAGAGTAGTTTAGGACTTTGTTTTTCCTTTGGCCATAGGGTCCGGTCAGTTCATTTGATCAACAGAATGTGTTCGGTACGACCGGACGCTGGCCGTAGGGTCCGGTCAGTTCATTTGATCAACAGAATGCGTTCGGTGCGACCGGACGCTGGAGAGGTCAAGTGACCGAACGCTGAAAAGCAGCGTCCGGTCGACTCCAGTAAGGTTCCAGAGAAGGAAATCTGCGACCGGACGCGTCCGGTCAGTACTGACCGGACCCTGAGGGTTCAGCGTTCGGTCGAGTCCAGTAAGGGTTTCATGCGACCGGACGTGTCCGGTCAGTGCTGACCGGACCCTGCCAGCGTCCGGTCAACTCATTTTTACTGGTTCGCGGGTTGAACTGACCGGAGCGTCCGATCACCCCGCAGAAGCTCATAACGGTTCGTTTTTCAGGCTGCCTTATAAATAGAAGCTCCACTCGTGTGTGGAGTCACTTTTGCTCATTCCAACAGCTGAGAAACACATTTGTGAGTGCCAAGAAGAGCAAGGTCCTAGTGAGGTGATTGAGATTTGAGAATCCAAGAGAGTAGCCTCATTAGTGAATCAAGAGTAGTCAAGTGTGCATCCATCTTCTCATTAGGCTTCGCGTGGTCAAGTGAGAGTTCGTGCTTGTTACTCTTGGTGATCGCCATCACCTAGATGGCTTGGTGGTGGTTGAGAGCTTGGTGATCACCCGGCGGAGCTTGTGGGTGACGCAACTCAAGTTGTGAGCGGCTTTGGGTGATTCGCTATGACGGAGTGTCGAAGAATCAACCCGTAGAGAGCACTTGATCCTTGCGCGGATCAAGGGGGAGCTACACCCTTGCGCGGGTACTCCAACGAGGACTAGTGGGGAGTGGCGACTCTCCGATACCTCGGCAAAATATCGCCGCGTTCCTCTCTCTCTTTACTTTGAGCATTTACTTTGAGTATTTACTTTGTGCAATTCAATACTTGTCTTTACATTCATAGAATTGCCATGCTAGAGTAAGTTTGGAACATAGGTTACAAGTCCTTTGTGCGTTAGTTTGATAGAAACACTTTTCTAGGCACAAGGGGTTAATTGGGCTATCCGTAGGATTTGATTATTGCAAGAAAATTTAGAATTAGCCCAATTCACCCCCCCTCTTGGGCATCTTGATCCTTTCATCGACGTTCACGATCTAGGCTTCGAACCAAGATTGATTTGAACCCCCGCAACCATTACACCACTGCTTCTTTGGTTATCAACCATGCGAACACGATTGACCTCGCCGAGAAGGCTTTCCTGCAAAGCGAATCGAGAACACAAGCAAGAACAGGATAAACGCAATCTGAAATTGCAAATAAATATGAGGCTTATGATAATGAGAAGGAGTTCAAGTCTTTATTCGAAAGGACTAATCACCACAGGCAAACAAGATCAAGAACTAGGACCCTGGTTCACAACAAGCAGCCTTGGCGGCATAGTTGTAGCAAAACGATGTCTGTTTTACGATGAAATCATGAACTAAACAAAACTCAAACCCTAAGGAGAGCGATGGCTGCTATTTATAGAGTCTTGGACATCACCCCCCTGGACGCGCCCCCTAATGGGCCCAAACATGATACACGGTCCAACGGACCAAAAGATGGTGTCGCAGCACCCTAGCAGATTCTAGATGCTAACTTGTTTTAATGATTCCTATTGATTCTGAAGGTCTTTTGACGTGAGACCACTTGGATTGGCTTCCTTGTTATATTAGCTTTCCAACCATATGTGGATTGTCGAAAACGGAGTCTGGATGCGTCCTAGGTGACCAGTTTAAGACAGACTGGTCCTGGAACCCGAGATGGGCTCCAACTTCAGTTGGACAAGGCCTCCACCATGAGAAAGATGAATTGGACGCCCATGCTGGACCTCCTCCTCTCCTTGGCTTGTATGTGATGAAGAAGTGATGTCCTCATCATCCTCCCTTTCTTGAATTGAAGTCGTCCTCGACTGAAGTAGATCGTCTCCTCCATTGGATGACAGCAACGATGGCTCCAGAAGAAGACGTTCATCTTGGCGCCCAATCCTTCACAAAGGCGACTGCCATGGTGGTTTCCCGGCTAGGAATTCATCCTCCTCCTACAAAAGGTTAGTACCAACAAGAGGCATAGCACTAGAAGCAGGACCAGGTGGACATATAGACGATGTACAAGTTAAAGCATAACAAGGTTCATCATGATCAGCAAGAACAAATTTAAGAGCAAATAAAACTTCTTACATGTTACTTGATGGTTCAATTGTTGGTTTGCTAAAGTCTTTATCATGGTCTTTCTTTTTCTTTTAAGCAAGTTCCTTTTCATATTGCACAATTTCAGCAGGAGTTAAAGGAAGTAAAGCGATAGTCTTTCCCTTAAATATAAAAGTATATCTATTTTGCCTACCATGATGTAGAACATTATTATCATATTGCCCAGGGCGGCCTAACAAAAGTGAACAAGCTTGCATTGGCATGACATCAAAATCAGCATAATCATGGTATGATCCAATAGAAAAATGCACACGAGCAGTTTGTGTTACCTTTGCCTTACCACTATTGTTGAACCACTGAACATGGTATGAATATGGAAGAGCACGTGTAGATAAACCAAGGGTCTTGACAAGATCAGAACTTACCAAGTTATTGCTGCTCCCTCCATCAATTATAGCATGAACATAGAAATTATTGACAATGAGGAACATTTGAAACAAATTGTGGCGTTGTAGCTTGTCTACTGGCTCAACTTGTGTACTCAAAACACGTTGAACAAGGATTGATTTGTAGTTTGCAGTGCATGCCACACTATCAATTACCTCATAAGGATCTTCAGCAACATCAGGATCTTCAACACTATCTGCATATTTATTTGCATAAAGATCAGTTGCAAGTGCAAATTCATTCTCTTCATCACTAGCACTAGCATACCCACCATCATCAGTAGCAATATATGCACGTTTGCTAGGGCATTCTTTAGCAATATGTTCCATACCCTTGCAGTGGTGGCAAACAACTTTAGAATAGCTACACCCGTTTGATCGAAAAAATGTGGAGCAAAACTAAAAAACATGAAGTAGAGCCCATATATTCCAGGATACTAGAGCGGTGGTTTTGGGCCCAAAATGGCTGAAAGACACATTCGTTCTAGCCCATGAACACTGCTTTTTTATGCAGGATGGGCCTGGGAGCTGCTTTCCCTATTGTTAGAATTTTAGGCAATTTCAGTGATAATTTAATCTAGAAAATAGCAATAGTCAAAAGGTTTATGACATCATGTATGTGCTTGTGTAATTTTATTGTGGCTAATATGTAGAACATACTAAGAAACGAGATTGAAGCCAAAAACCTTATGAGAAAGGTTGGATTAACAGTAACATACCCAGCGGCAGAGCCAGATGCACTCAAAGACATAGTGCCTGTCGGTGTAATCGTACCGCTTGACGTAGTGCAGACTAGTAGCAGTGTCGACCACTGGAGATGGAGTTCTCCAGTAGCCAGTAGCCGTGCCACCAGCGACATTCCCCAAAAATGTGATTGTTGCCTTCCACCTGAGCAGGTGAACAAATAGACGGCAGGCGTTTTGAAGGCCTACTCTCCTAGGACTCGTGCGTGCAAGTACTAGGACAGAGAAGCTTTGGGGTAGCTAAATATGTGGTTGTCTCGGAA
Organism: Miscanthus floridulus; assembly: GCF_019320115.1. NCBI lineage: Eukaryota > Viridiplantae > Streptophyta > Magnoliopsida > Poales > Poaceae > Miscanthus > Miscanthus floridulus. Next base: position 34,282,694 of record NC_089598.1, read on the forward strand.
GCGAAGAAAATAACCGACGGAGGAGCCAAGATTATAAACCCATGGCCAGGGAAGTGAACGGGCGCAGAGGAGATTAGAGGATGGAGAAGACGTGCGGGCACAGAAGGACAGAGTTGGTAGTAGCAGGCGAAACTTCCATCTTGAAGCCACCACTAACACAAAAAGGAAGTAACTCTCGTAATTATGTGATTTGACTGGCCAAACCCATTCGTCCACTCACTGCCTATCTGCCACGCCATGCCCACGCCCACGCCCACAGCCTGGCCTGGCCAGTGACGGTGGCGCGCACATGCGCGTGGCACACCAACATCCTTTTCTTAGCTTCTCAATATAGATAGACAATGTCCAACCATATAAACTGAGTCAACGTCAAGTCAAAATCCCATATGGTACTAAACCATAGATCACGCATGGATTAATTTGAGCCATAGAGTTTATTTGGTTTATTAAATATTATATGGGCCAAGCCCATAATATATCCAATAATCCCCACCAAACTCTAGGGTTCGTTGTAAGATAGTCACGAAACCACATTTCTTTGATATAGCAGAGTTTCAATGGAGACTGTTAAGTTGAACATCCGTCTAGAATAGAAGTTCCACTCATTCACAACTAAACAATGGACTACGCCTTGAATTGATAGTTTTGTGCGAAATGAGTTTCACCAAAGTTCTTTCATGGTACTAGGCTGCTACAAGCATCCCCTCTATTTTGAAGCATACAAATCACACTTTGATGCCTTTCATGAGTATCTAGAGATTACTCACATCTCATATACTGTGACTAGCAGTCGAACTCATATAGGTGTGTTCCTTCTAGGATGTTCTATAGGTCAACATCCTTGATTAAATAAGCCACTCAGACCACATTAAGGCATTAACCAACCTACCATACAACATAGGAGAAACAGTGCATCTCATAACGATTTGGACTTTAATGTAAGGGGTTTCTCCATCAGTCAACCACTAGCTTGTTTCGCCATCCTACTTCACAGGATCTGATGTAGACAAGGCCCGATCTTCCGATAGGTATGATAGCGTCGATTGATGGAGACTCGACGTTCATGATCTAGGCTTTGAACCAAGACGTAGTGCCCCAGATTTCCGTGAAGGGAAATCCACAGAGTCAAAGTGTAATAAGACCGTTGTAGATCATATTACCCAAATTCCAGTCGAATATCACATCCATACAACGATAATATCAGAGTACAAATAGTGTGGAAGTACATAAATTATTACATCGCCGCATTGGTGGAATCAAAAGTAGCATTCATTAAGAACAGCTTGAAGATAAGATCGCCAAACTCGAGCGTAGGAATGAACCCCTCAACCGTCAAACTCCTCAGAGCTATACTCCTCAGCAGAACCTGTGTGCCAAAATTTATCAGTACGATTTGTACTGGCCACTCCCACCCTATGAGCATTGCTTTGTGGAAATTGGATGCAAGTTGGATATATTCAAAAGGAACCTATAAGGCTGGGGTTTCCTATGCGATATCATATCAAGTATATAATAATAGTTGGTCAAGTTTTAACACCATTCCCACACATTCCACCCCATTCCCTTCCAGAGCCAGGTTTTGATCCTGGGATCGATTTACCACCATCTCCACACCATCACCACATCACAACCATACCATCGCTCAGTCGATAGGCCAACTCCCTCTTGGTACTGTCTCAAGGCCCGTAGCCCCTAGCTACGACCGACACTCTCTCACGGGGGAAGAAGAGAAGGACTCATCTCACTATCTAGTTTAAGCGAAAACCCAGGAAAGGTCCATAGCCGACAAGTCGGCATATGTATCGATCGATCAACCATACACTCTGCAGAGGTTTTACATGACCACAAGATCTTCCTTCTTCGCTGACCGTCATCAACTGGGCTGATTCCGACCGCTTGCTAGCCTAGGATAATACCACTCTACCATTCAGCCCTGGTACACCCCAAGTCTAGTCTAGGGTGGCTAAAACTGTGAGTCATGAGCCGGGTCCACAAGGTCTCCATGAAGTCTCGGAAGGGTGTGGGGGAAATCCTCCGTGCCCCGTACCTCCTTACACTGTCCGCTATCAACCTAGCAGTAGTGGCAGTATCCTACCAAGTAGTCCGGCCGTCTCGCACCATATAGGGCGAGTGGTACGTAAGGTTTCCCGGTGAATCTGAGTACTAGTAAGTCCTTAGGGATGACCAAGCTAGAATGTCTTCATTAGGGTTTCCATTTATCGTGCCACCACAGCACCTCCACCCCGAGCTCCTCCCATCATAGGTTCACACCCAGGGCCACCTCATATACCATTTACCCACCACAGGTATCCATCCTAGGGGTGCCCAGGTAACACCACATGGCATGACTTGCCCCAGGCTCGTTGTATACTCCAACTTGGTCGACACAACCCTCACCCTCCACACACCCAAGTCACACACACAACACTCTCCCCGTAGTCTAGAATACACCACGCATTAATGTAGTATAAGCGTAGTAGAAGTACAAGCAAATGAAATATAGCAGTAAGCGTGTGTCTAACCTAATAGCAGGGTATGCAGGGGTAAGGTTGCGTCAAGGTAAAGGCCATCAAGTAAGCATACTACCATGCAAGTCCTATCATAGTATGATTATAACAGTAAAGTAAAGCAATAGCAGTTCTACATTAGCCATGCGTAATAGGTGCTACGAGATTTGGGTGGGATGTGGCACCTTCAGTGTAGTTGTCTCCGTACTCCTCACAGTACTCACAATCCTCGTCCGTCTGGTTCTCCTCCGAGTCTGCAACGATCGTATTATAGTCGCGTTAGCAACGTTTATAGAATAGCACAAAGAAGCAATGAAAATTCAAAAGAGCCAAATGCACTCAAACATGGATTCATTGTGTAGAGCTCGATTTTAGATGAATTTTGGTCCTAGTTTCATATTTTTCTGAGGTCGTATGAATTAGTTATGAATTTCTGAAGATTAAATCATCTCTGAAAATGAAAAGGCTAAATTAATCCTGGGTTGACACGTGTCACGCTGTGACTGGTCCACGTGGCATGCTGACATCAGCATGACGTCATTGGCTCGGCTCTGAGCTGACAGGTGGGGGGTCCTGCTGATGTCATCATGACGTCAGCATGACGTCATCAACGCCAGCAGTTCCGATAGGTGGGACCAGGGGCTCTTGGGTCACTGACATGTGGGTCCAATCAAAGTCTACGTCAAGTCAACAGGTGAGTCAACGATCAATGGATCAGGGTCACTGACATGTGGGACCAGTGCTGCTGACGTCGGCAGCTGACGTCATCGTGACATCAGCATGACGTCACCTCGACTGTGTTATTACGAACAGGTGGGACCTGCATGACATCGTCATGACATCAGCATGATGTCACCCACTGACAAGTGGGTCCAATGGCTCTGTGTTGCTGACATGTGGGCCCAGGTCAATAGTCAACGTTGACCGATCAACGGTCAACTCGGACTGGGTCTCAAACGGGCTCTAGCGGGCTCGGGTTGGGCCGGTCTGGGCCGGGCCGACCTGGACACGTGGCAAGCTGTGGCGCTGCCATGTCATGACCTTGGGCCTCCGCTGGGCTTCGTCCATAGCTCGGCCCTCATCGCGTGGCTCACGGTGAACTGGTGTTCACGGTCCATGGACCGTAGGCTAGGTCCTCGATGGACCGAGTCCACCCTTCCTTCCTTCGGCATGGCCTACGTGCATCGGGTGCAGGCGTGTGCGACCGACGAGGAAGAATTTTTCTGCTTCCCTCCCGGCGTGTTCCCACCGGTGGTGTGCTCACCGGCGAGTCTTCCACAGCAGCGATGGCGTCCAATTAAGGTGGGAAAAAGCTTCACCAGGCCATGGCAAACACGATGGTGGGGTCTAGGTGGCGGCCGGGGCTTTCCAGGGCATTGGCCACGGCGGTCGGCGGCTCGGCGGTGCTCGCCGGTGGTGAGGTCGCGCGTGTAGGCTCCCTAGTGGCTCAGCTGGGCGGATAAGGGCTTCTGTGGGTCCGTGGGAGCATGGCGAGGGCGTCCAGGGCTCAAGGCGGGGCTTCGGGTCCTCATGTGGCTGGTAGGGGCTCCACGGCATCCACGGCAGCATGGTGGCGACGGCGAGGCATGTAGGAGCACTACGGGGCGTCGGTGGGGCGGTCACGGCGTGGTCGCGGATGTGCGCGTGAGTGCGTGTGTACCCAAAGGCTAGAGATGGCCTTGGCCTACACGCTCCCGGTGTGGTGCGCCATGGCCGGAGCAGCATGGTCTGGCGATGAGCAGGGAAGGACCGGTCTCACTGTTGGTGTCGTGGGAGATAGGGTGGCGATGCAGTGGCGGTTCGAGGCCGTGTAGCTCCAGAAGCAGTGCAACGCTGCTGTAGCTGATCGTGGCGTCGTCTCCTGCTCCGGCGGCTTCGGTGGTGCTCCAATGGCGCCTCCTTCTCCCTCTTCTCTCTTGGCTCAGGTGCACAGTGGATGGCCACAAAGTGGCGGCAGGGCAATGAGAGAGCTCAGGGGCTCCCGGGGTTGGGGCTTTTATAGCCGAGCTCTAAGCTCCAATGGCGGACGGCACGAATGGCAGACGATGCACCGATTGCATCGGATGGCATCACAGGCGCGGGTGGTTGGCGCAAGGGTTGCGTGGGCGCGGCGCCAAGGGGACAGGGCCAGGAGATTCGCGTGACTCCCTGGCCCGCACCTGCCACGCCGGTCGGGGCTTGGTCAGAGGAGTGTTCGGCGTGGGGAGGAAGACGACACTGTGGCTGGGGGGTGGCTGACGTGTGGGGCCCATGTGGCAGCGGCTATAGGCGAAACAGACGAGCGTGTGGGCGTGAGCGGCGTGCTGGGCCGGCTCGTGGGCCGCGTGCACGCGCGCTGGGTGGAAGGCGGGCGCGGTTGGGCTGGCTGGGCCGTGAAGCTGAGTAGGCCGAGGCGGCTTACGAGGCCTCCCTCTTCTTTTTCTTTTTCTATTTTGTTTTTCTTCTTCTTCATTTTGAATTCAAATTTGTTTTAGAATTCAAATTCGAATCTGGTGGAGTTTTGTTATACAAAAATGGAAATAGTTTCTTTTTTAAGCATTTATTCTTTGGTTTGAGTAATAATTACTTTATGGTTTATGTCTTCAAAGGAGTTGTTAAGCATTACATAAAGCAAATGAAAATTCAAATCACCAATGGTATTAATGTGCATGCAAGGTTCATTTAGCTAGGGAACTTAAATCACATGTTTATGCCAAGAGTTATGCCATGCTTATGTGTTGACTTGGGTTGGGGTTGGACCTAATGCATCTCTTAGGTTGGGTTTCTATACATGACACTCATCAACACATGGGAGTTTTAAGAAAATTTTTGTAGTAGGTATTTTTGGTGTATGGATTTTTGGGTTGCTACACAAGACTGATTCGAACCCCCACAACCATTACACCACTGCTCTGTTGGTTATCAACCACGCGAACACGATTGACCTCGCCTAGAAGGCTTTCCTGCAAGCGAATCGAGAACACAAGCAAGAATAGGATGAACGCAATCTAAAATTTCAAATAAATATGAGGCTTATGACTACAAGAAGGAGTTCAAGTCTTTATTCGAAAGGACTAATTGCCATAGGCGAATAAGATCAAGAACTGGGGCCCTAGTTCACAGCAAGCAGCTTTGGCGGTACAATTGCAGCAAAACGATGTCTGTTTCACGAGGAAATCAAGAACTAAACAAAACCCAAACCCTAAGAAGAACGATGGTTACTAATTATAGAGTCTTTGGCATCACCCCCTGGACGCGCCTCCTAATGGGCTCAAACACGATACACGGTCCAACGGACCAAAAGACGGTGTTGCAGCACCATGGCAGATTCTGGATGCTGACTTGTTTCGATGATTCCCATTGATTCCGAAGGGCTTTTGACATGAGACCACTTGCATTGGCTTCCTTATCAAATTACCTTTCTATCCATATGTGGATCATCAAAAACGGAGCCCGGATGCGCCCGTGTGACCAGTTTTATGATAGACTGGTCCTGGAACCCGAGATGGGCTCCAACTTCAGTTGGACTGGGCCTCCACCATGAGAAAGATGAATTGGACGCCCATGCTGGACCTCCTCCTCTCCTTGGCTTTTATGCGATGAAGTAGTGATGTCCTCATCATCCTCCCTTTCTTGAATTGAAGTCATCCTCGACTGAAGTAGATCGTCTCCTTCATTGGATGACAGAAACGATGGCCCTAGAAGAAGACGTTCATCTTGGCGCCCAATCTTTCGAAAGGCGGCTGCCATGGTAGCCTCCCTGCTGAGAATTCATCCTCCTTCTCCTGCAAAAGGTTAGTACCAATAAGAGGCATAGCACTAGAAACAGGACCAAGTGGACATATAGGCGATATACAAGTTAAAGCATAACATGGTTCATCATGATCAACAAGAGCAGATTTAAGAGCAAATAAAACTTCTTTTATGTTACTTGATGGTTTATTTGCTGGTTTGCTAAAGACTTTATCATGGCCTTTCTTTTTCTATTCAACAAGCTCCTTTTCATATTGCACAATTTCAGCAGGAGTTAAAGGAAGTAAAGCAATGATCTTTCCTTTAAACATAAAAGTATATCTATTTTTCCTACCATGATGTACAACATTATTATCATATTGCGAAGGGTGACCTAACAAAAGTGAACAAGCTTGCATAGGCACGACATCAAAATCAGCATAATCATGGTATGATCCGATAGAAAAATGCACACGAGCAGATTGTGTTACCTTTGCCTTATCACTATTGTTGAACCACTAAACATGGTATGAATATGGAAGAGCACGTGTAGATAAACCAAGGGTCTTGACAAGCTCAGAACTTACCAAGTTATTGCTGCTCCCTCCATCAATTATAGTACGAACACAAAAATTATTGACAATGAGGAACATTTGAAACAAATTATGGCGTTGTAGCTTGTCTACTGGCTCAACTTGTGTACTCAAAACACGCTGAACAAGGATTGATTTGTAGTTTGCAGTGCATGCCACACTATCAATTACCTCATCAGGATCTTCAACACTATCCGCATATTTATTTGCATAAAGATCAGTTACAAGTGTAAATTCATTCTCTTCATCACTAGCACTAGCATACCCACCATCATCAGTAGAAATATATGCACGTTTGCTGGGGCATTCTTTAGCAATATGTCCCATGCCCTTGCAGTGGTGGCAAACAACTTTAGAAGAGCTACTAGAGGAAGGTGTAGTAGATCCACTAGAAGAAGGTGTGATTGGAGAACTCTTCTTTATAGGCGCTGGTGGTGTCTGCACATTAGAAAATTTACTCATCTCTGTTGGACGTGAAGGAGTGGACGGAGTCTTGGAACACCTAAGTTGTCATCCATGTACTTCCCTTTTAGCTTTAAGAGCATAATGATATAATTGAGAAAATCTAGTCCATTCTTTATAGTCAAGAACATCATGTATTTCACGACGCAAACCTCCAAAAAATCTAGAACACTTATCCATTTCATCTTCCTATATGTTACTACGTGCTAGACCAATTAAAAGCTCCTGATAATATTTCTCAACAGTCTTACTACCTTGTTTTAAATGTTGCAGTTTTAATCACAGATCACGCTGATAGTATGGAGGAACAAATCTCGATTTCATTCGTCGTTTAAGTACAGTCCTGGTTTGAGGTATTTGAGCATTAGCATTAGCATTAACATTATTGCAAATATCATTCCACCAGAAAAGAGCAAAACTAGTAAACTCACTAGTAGCAAGTCTAACTCTATATTCTTCAGGGACTTGATGGGAGCTAAATTTTTGATCTACAGCCATCTCCCAATCTAAATATGCTTTAGGATCAGCAGAACCAGAAAAAGGAGGTATCTTAAACTTGGTTTTAGAGAAAGGATCATTATTACCTTGGTTATTACCTCACATACCGCGTCGGTTAAAGTTCAACCGATTACGGTTACATGCATCCTCAGCACGTCATTGAGCTTCAGCTTCAGCCTCCGCGTCGCCATCATCCTCCTCAGAGAGATCATCATCTTCTTCTTCATGACGTGGTTTAGGATGTCATTGTTCAACATCTTCAATCCTCTTGGCCAAGTTGGTGATTTGTTGAAGGATCTTATTGAACTTGTCATCAAGAATGGCACGAAGCTCATTCTTAGAAACACAGTCATTGAAATCTGTAGGTGTGTCCCCATTTCCTTTGCCATTGCCTTCCGCTTTTCCAGACATGGTTAGTAAAAAGAAGAAGACAACACAAATAGTATTATCCCTACCAACTACTTAGGTTGTGGATAAGGAAAAACAAGGCACTTAACTCTCAAGCGTCTTACCACGGTCTTACAAGTGTTCTTACCAAAGCAACAGGCGATGCAATCGATCGTTGACTGTGATACCATTGTAGCTTGAGTGTAATAGTTGCAAGGCGAACCTGTACTTGGTTAGAAGAAAGTGGAGCTTGGACATGCACAATATAGTAGCAAGGAATAGCAAAATTCGCAACTGAATAGCAAAGCTGAAAAGTATCCCAAGTACTTGTCTTGGTTGCTGGCCTACTCATGTTCTAAGTACCAGATGTATGAGGTGATGTGAATAGCAGGAATAAGATTAGGAACAAGGTAGAAATCAGCACACGCAAACACAGCTCAAATGGCGCTCTCTATGTGCTCCTCTAGATATTATTCCACTTTTTCCCCTCTTTTTTCTCTATTTTTGGGTTGTCGTTGTTTTTTTGGGATTCTTTGACTTTTTCTTTTTATTTTTGTGATATTTTTTCTTCACTTAGGAGCAAAAGAAGTAACCACAGAAAATATGAGCTTAAACAAGTAAAAGGCGTGGCCTGTGGAATTTTCAGAAGGCGTGCTCAAAATTGACAAAAAGCTTGTGACCACGAAAAGAGGATCTTGTGACCAGTTTTTTACCAAAATAAAAATCTCTGACCTAGCAAAGCAGGGGATGGACAGATCCGAATTTTTTTTGATCGATTTGGATATATGGAACGTCGAAATCTGAGTTCGTATGCAAAAACTAGACCAGTTTTACGAACTAACTCCGAATTAGAGGACAAAACAGGAACAATGCACGCAAAATTGGTCACGACAGCAAGGATTTGATGAAAACAGTAAAGACAAGTATAACAAATTAGTTGGCGTGGACTAGGGTTTGATGGATATAAAGGAAACACAACAAGACTTGAAGGTGTTCATGGATTATGATTAAAAAACAAAGGGAAAAACACAAACTGGACTAAAAAACGATCTAAAACCAGCAACCAGAGCTTGACCTAGGGCACAAACTCAACCACGCGACACAGAGACGAAATTGCATGGCATAATGAGGCTATAGGATAGAGAATATGTGGCGGTGTATATTTTTTTTGGCTTTTTGTGGACTATAGGTAATGCCAAAATGGTAACAATCTAAAGGAAAAAACAAAGTTATACCTAACGGGCAACAAGGCCTCTGATACCACTTGATGTAGACTAGGCCCGATCTTTTGAAAGGTATGATAGCGTTAATTGGTGGAGACTCGACGTTCATGATCTAGGCTTCGAACCAAGACTAATTCAGACCCCCGCAACCGTTACACCACTGCTATGTTGGTTATCAACCATGCGAACGCGATTGACCTCGCCGAGAAGGCTTTCCGGCAAGCGAATCGAGAACACAAGCAAGAACAGGATGAACGCAATCTAAAATTGCAAATAAATATGAGGCTTATGATAACGAGAAGGTGTTCAAGTCTTTATTCGAAAGGACTAATCGCCACAGGCGAACAAGATCAAGAACTAGGACTCTGGTTCACAGCAAACAGCCTTGGTGGCACAGTTGCAGCAAAATGATGTCTGTTTCACGAGGAAATCAAGAACTAAACAAAACCCAAACCCTAAGACGAGTGACGACTGCTATTTATAGAGTCTTGGACATCACCCCCTGGACGCGCCCCCTAATGGGCCCAAACACGATACACTGTCCAACGGACCAAAAGATGGTGTCGCAGCACCCTGGCAGATTCTGGATGCTGACTTGTTTTGATGATTCCTGTTGATTCCGAAGGTCTTTTGATGTGAGACTACTTGTATTGGCTTCCTTATCAAATTATCTTTCCAACCATATGTGGATCGTCGAAAACTGAGTCCGGATACGTCCTGGGTGACCAGTTTAAGGTAGACTAGTCCTAGAACCTGAGATGGGCTCCAACTTCAATTAGACTAGGCCTCCACCATAAAAAGATGAATTGGACGCCCATGCTGGACCTCCTCCTCTCCTTGGCTAGTATGTGATGAAGAAGTGATGTCCTCATCACTCAAGCTCGGCCATCTGGGCATGCTCCATCCAAAGGAAACAGGACTTGTGGCATGACATCTCCTCCAGACCCTGCAAAAACAAGAAGCAAGCATGCTGAGGCAACCGACGAAAGACCAAGGGGTCAAGGATGAGCGTAGAAAACTCAACCATCACGGCACAGCACAGGTCGACCTTGACCAACCGCTGGATGAACTCAACCCGCTCCTGGGCCTCCTCAAGCTTCACTGATAGCTTGGCAAGATCGGACTCCATGGTGAGTCCTCTCCCCCCAAGGATGTCCTAGAGCTGACACTCCTGTGAATCCCGAAGGACGAAATGAACCTTTGTTGGGTCCTTAGGACAGGGCCACTCTAGGTTAGTCTCCTCTAGCTTGCTAGAGGGCCTAGCCCCCGACCGGACCATCGCCAGCTCCTGCGACGGCGCCAACAGCTCCACCACGTCATCTACTTCGTCGTCGGAAGGGATCTCCACCACCTTGGTTTCACGGGCCACCGACAGGCATTCTGGCTCTATCCTGGATACATTTCCCCCCAGCACCTCCAGCGCTGACCAGGAAGGAGAGCCATATAGTCCTCCGCCTAGTGAGGCAGGGAGCCTGGCCTCCCTCTCCTCTTCCACCGTAGCCAATAGAGGAGGGGCCGCAAGGGACACCTCCGACGCAGTCTCCGCCATCACCACCGGGATCGCCACGAACACCATTGCCACCACTGCCATTGTACTAGCGACCAACCCAAGGGGCACCGCCCCCAGAAGGGAAGGACCCACTGCCACCACCCTGCTCTCCCTGTCGCTCACCGCAAGTTAGGCCTCCAAACCTCCTGCATGGGAGTTGGGGCGATGCTCAGCCCCAACAACAACCGGCTGCTGTTAAAAAGGTACGTGTTAGTCACACTGCAAAAAAATCAATAGCAAGATCGAAAAGAAATAAAGAAAGGCATACCGAGATGTTAGCGGTATGACTCTGAAACCCTGACCCGACGTCAACGGGCCCGCAGGGCGAGGACCGCTCCCGGGATGCGACCCACGCCCCCTCACTTTAGTCGGGGGCAGAGTCGACCCAACCGGTTCCTGCCCAGGCCGCGAGTCACCACGACCTTCGGCTCAGGGCATGCCGACCAGAGTGGCTGGCGGGTCATCCTCCTGCTGTGAGTCACGTGCTAGCGCTGGCCCCGACAACACGCGGGTGCGAGCCCATTCCTCCGACCGCCTAGCCTGTGCCGCCGCGTCCTCGGCAGGCGGGGACGAGGCCGGTGACACCTCAAAAGGGCGCAGTGATCGCGTCCGCTTTGCCTCCCATTCGTCGACGACGTCCGCACTCGCAGCACACTTCCTCAGCGTAGGAACATCGCCACGCCTCTCCACCTCATGCTCACCGCCAGCGTGTGCGGCCGTAGGATCACAATGCTCCGCTGAGTTCGCAATGACCTCCTAGCTTTTCTCCTTAGAGAAAATCATGTCATCCCCCACCTCTGTAGGGTCCTCCGACTCGAGCTTTGACTCGACATCGCTCCTATTTTCCTCGACCTTCACGTGCCTAGTGATCTCCTTCTCCTTCTCATACTTCCACCAAGCCTCCTCGGCTTTCTTCTTCTTCTTGGCATCCACCACCTCCTTCTGGGTGGCCTGTTGAGCTGTGCCCTCTGGCCCCTTTGAAAGGTGTGGCCGAGACTTGTAAGCTTCAAGTCCCTACGAAACACGTAGCTCGAAATAAAAAAATAGGAAAACAAAGGGAAAAAGAACACGGAGTAAAAAGAGGGGAGCATACCAGTTTGGACACCACCGAGGAGTTAAGAGGTCTGGGCTTTCCATCAACGTTCTCCTTGGGCCTCAGCTATAGCACCCAGTCAAGGCGACTCCAGACCTCATCGTTCGGTAGCTCCTCCGGCAACGCATGATCGGGGTCCATAGGGCCGCTGTATTTCCACATCGGCCGCGTCCTCTCCGCCAACGGAGCAACCCGATGGTGAAAGAGGGTGTGGAACACCCACACCCCGTCAAGGTCATGCCGCATGAGCTTCTGGAGCTCTGCCTAGATGATCTCCACCTTCTTCTTCTGCCGACTGGCAGGACCCCACAACCACCTGTCTAGCCTTTCCGGCCTCCTGCCAGTGAAAGGGGGGAACAGTGCCTCCGCCGAGTTTCTAATGTAGAACCATTCCCCATGCCACCCACGATTGGAATCATAGGGGGTATACGCAGGGTACGAGCCCCCCGTGCTTAGTTTCTTCTGCAGCGCAAAGCCCCCCACCAGCACGGCCTTAGGTGGATTCCCCACTGACAAAGTTCGCCCAGAGAACATCCACTGAAAGAAGTCCACATGCGTCTCCATCCCAAGGAAGGCCTCGCACATGGTGATGAAGCTGGCGATATGCAACACCCTAGTCGGATTAAGGTGCTTTAGCTCTAGGCCCCACACATTGAGGAGCCCACATAGGAACTAGTGTGCGGGGTATCCTAACCCATGCTCATGGAAGGCAAGGAGGGAAACAACCTCGTCGGCCTGAGGTTGCAGGAAATCCTCCCTCCTGGGAGCCCTCCAGTGCGCCACCAGCTTCGGCAGCAAAAACCCCTTCTCGGCGAAGGCCTCCAGCACTGACTCCCTCACAACTGATGACCTCCAGCCCGACATTTCGCTCTGGATTCGTGAATGGATTTATGAGTTTTTCCCTCTCCCTCGCTCTCCCCTTTTTTCTCCTAGGAACTGTCGCGGCACCCAGACGCTCTTGGCAAAAAGGAAGAAAGAGAAGAGACGACAGATGAGGAATAGGCGAAGGAACAGGGCGAAAGCCCTCTCCCTTCTACTTAAAAGAAAGGGGCACAACAGTTGGGAAAGGCACGGTGATTGGGGAAAGGCAAAATGATGGGGTCAAGAAACCCTCTCCCTTCCCCATTCAACGCGGATAGGATACGATGGGACACGCCCTGACCGATGGGATGCACCCTGCTCAACGAAACGATGCCTGGTGAGGTGAGACGTGGCCTAGGTATGGCCCGCCACTAACGTATGCCGGGCATAAGAAACAAAGCACCACCACGTGCAGGTGGCTCTCCGCCTTTCTAGGTGGGACTTGGGAAGACCCAAACAATGGGATCTCCGCCAGGAGAGACCATCGGGCTTCCTAAGTCAATCAAACAGCTCAGGAAAACACTAAGAGATAGGTAAGGAGCAAAGGGATGCCCCATGTGGGCCATGCTGACTCCATCACAAACGACGAGCATGGATCCTGGTCGAACATTTTTGATTGGAGCTCTTCAAACCCCATCATTCGAGTCATCAAGCCCTCGGACATTTCCTATTCGAGCTCTTCAAACCCTTGTCACTCGAGTCATCAAGGTAACATTACCAACCCCCACTATTTCTTTATAATCATTCATAACATCCATACACACATTCATTCCATACACCCACGCCCCCCAAACGATTCTACCCCAAATCGCCCGGGGGCTCGAGGGCTAAAGCATTACGTATGTAGTCAAATATATCACAACGCTCTGTGTTGCGTCATGAAGCTACAGTTGCCTCATTCAACATGAGCAACGACTGACCTAGGTTCGAGGCTGGCCCACGAAGAGCTCAAGGCTGCCTCGCATCAAACAGAGCTAGGGGAGAAAACGCAGATGAGCCCCGAGCGGCCCTCGCCCTGTCTGCCCTAAAGCTGATAGGGCCATCTCAACCTTCTCATTCGATCCTAAACCTCGCTAAACCCAAGAATCTCCATCGAGGGGAGGCCAGCGGGCCACCCAAGTCGGTCTCTAGAATGACCCAGGCATCTGACGGGTTGTAGGTTAAGGAGCAGTGGAATGTCACAAGAGGGCTATGCTAACCCCATCACGAACGATGGACCTAGATTTCACTCTATCATACCCGTTAGTGAGCTCACCGAGCACGTCACTTGAGCTCGAGCGAGAAAACACGGACGGGGTAACACACAAAACTCGACCGACCCCTGCCAAAGGCCAACAAGGCTCAGGGGCTCAAGACACCAAAAAACACCTTGGCTGCACCTGGGTCCATGACTCTGACTCACCCAAATCCCTCGGCGCGCCCGACGCCTGGATCCGTGAGTCCGTTTCAATCCCTCGACTGCGCCAAACACTAGGATCCGCGAGCTCTGTCTCCCCCGATCCCTAAACTAATAGCCTCGGCTATGCAGGCTGCACCGACACTAGGATCCGTGAGCTCCATCTCGCCCGATCCCTAAACTAACTGCCTCGGCTGTGCGGGCTACACGGATGCCAGGATCCACGAGCTCCACCTCGCTCGATCCCTAAACTAACTGCCTCGGCTACATGGGCTGCACCGACGCCAGGATCTGCGAGCTCCATCTTGCCCGATCGTTAAAAAACCAACACCTTGGTTGATGACTTTGTCTCGACTAAAATACACGCATAGACGCCCGCTGACAAAAAACCCCAAGCGATTCGACCCGAATCGCTCGGGGGCTCGGTGGCTACACCCGCGGATGCGCTCGCGCACACCTACTGACAAAACAAAACATCCCCCACTGGCAACATGAAAAACCCCTAGACGATTCTACCTGAATCGTCCAGGGGCTCGGGGGCTACACCCATGGGTGCGCTCACGCGCACCCACTGTCAAGACAAAAATCCCCTAGACGATTCTACCCGAATCACCCGGGGGCTCGGGGGCTCCTATCGGGTTCATAATCCCACGGTTCCTAGTGGACTGGCTTCCCAACAAAGGCTCGGCCCAGCGGACAAACATTGTGAACAACACACAACTTATGGGCCAGCCCAAAACACCTAAACGACAAGCCAGAAGGACAATCCAATCTTTGACCGGAAGGCCTCACCGAGGAAGAACGGTGCCCGCTTCCGACTCCGACCGCCTCTCTGACCAGAGGGCCTCATGAAGAAGGAACAACGCTCACTTCCGGCACCGGCCCACCTCCGGACGGCCTCTCCGACCGAAAGGCCTACCCAAACACCGCTTCTGACTCCGAGCCATGTCTCCGACTGGGGATGCATCGAACCCCTACTTACAGCTCTTCTTTGACTAGCGCAATCAGAGCCAACTGGGACCAACCGACCGGGGATGCCCACTTGGTAAGGACAAGGAAATAGATGGAGAAAATAAGACAGGGCACCAAAGTCAATCGCAATACCAAGGACCATACCCTGTACACCTATAGGACAGTACCCTATGACCTCCCTTGCATGATAGAACCCAAGCAGTGTTGTAGGTGGCGACATTTTTCTCTATAGTGTTGTGGGCGCTATCAACTCCAACAAATATGGTAAGCCTCCCCCACATGCCTCTGAGGCATCAACAGTGTTGTGGGCGCCGGTATTTACCATACCAGGCGAACATGGTAAAATCCCTTGCATGCCTCTGGGTATCAACAGTGTGGTAGGCACCGACGTCTGCCATACCTGAAGAAGACAACGCAACCTCCCATGTGCATTCCACTCCTATCACAAGGTCTAGGTCCCCATCCAAACTTGGACTCTAAGCCCCCACACTTGAGACCCAGTCTCAATGTTGTTCTTAGACCTCCACCTTTCCCCGCCTCCAATCGGTCGGTTTGGAAAGATCTGGAACCCATGACAAGAGCGTAACGAGCCTTCCCGCTCCCATAAGCAAGTATGTGTTCAAGATAATAAGTCTATGACCTGACTACCATCCACAGCAATGGACGGTCCTCAATCTACACAGGTGGAACAAATGCAACCCGAGCCTCGCTCGAATCCCTAACCAAGTCTAGATCCAAAGTACCATTCCGCCCGGTCTCTAATTATCATCTTGATATATATTCCATGTGATAGTAATATGATAATAACAACAAAAATATCTTTCCTATCTCTCGCGAGTGACAGGTAATCACTCGACTTCTATCAGATCCTATAGCATAGCAATCTACATGATCCTAATATACTAGTAGGACTCATAGGATAAGGATATATATATGCAAGTGGTTTTCATTCAACTCCTTAAGACTTAATGCACAAGCATAAATTAAAGTGCAGAATGATAGGGGTTATGCACCGGGGCTTGCTTGGGTAGGATATAACCAACAGTTAGCATTCCATTATGGCGACACGATCATCCATATGCCATCTTTTCTGCTACTCCGATCGACTCCATGATCCATCGTGGTTCCTATTATGACATTCGTGGATGCAACGCGGAAACGTAAATAATCACGACAATCGCCACTCTAAAATATGATTACATTGCTAAGCCAACGAGCTGGCTTTAATGACTAACGTACTAAGCTACGTACTCATGTTGTCGACAACGCACTATTTTACCATAGTATTTCAGTTATACCATTTCAAAGTATTTCTTTATTTTGTTTAATATATATATTCAAACTAGGGCTCATTAGCTATCCTAGAAAAACAGCGGCTGCACCGGTCATGCTAGACTTACTGCGATAGCAACCATTAACCGACCACTACCTCTAGCTAAACCCTTAGGGGTAGGCGGCGGTTAGACGCTCGGTGGTGCACTGCCTAGATCCGTAGTGGTGAGCGGCTAATCGCGACGGAGACGCATTCGTCCCGACGACCTATGGCCATCGAAAGGAAGGGGTTAGCGAATAAGCACCAGTAGCTCACCGGGATTTGAGCTATGGTGGTAGGTGAGGCAGAGGGGTGTCAAGATGGCCTAGCCATGTGACACCGATCCACGCAGCAGCGTTCCAAGCGCGGCACCGGTGCGTCACTGCAGCGATGGTGAGCTTCCTGGCCAAAACCGTGCGAGCACTAGAGGGCGTGAGTCAAGGTGAGTTCAGAGCCATAAGAAATTGAACTATTACTGCTCCAATCCTACCTCTCTCCCTAGTCCAAGGTCACAGAGCGAACATGGCCCATGATGAGCTAATCACTAAATTGTCGTGGCTTAAGACTCTACCGTGGCTAGATGCGGTTGAGGCGGCTAGCTAGCTCTCCCTGCTACTTACTGACGTAAGGAGA
This sequence comes from Miscanthus floridulus, assembly GCF_019320115.1. Classification (NCBI taxonomy): domain Eukaryota; kingdom Viridiplantae; phylum Streptophyta; class Magnoliopsida; order Poales; family Poaceae; genus Miscanthus; species Miscanthus floridulus. Next base: position 34,299,891 of record NC_089598.1, read on the forward strand.
TGGGCTGAGAAACCATGGGCTTGGTGAATTTGAAAGGCGGGGCGCAGTGCCCAGGCTAAGCCCACGTCGTGGGGAAAAGCATGCGGATGAGCTCGAGCGGTAGGGTGTGTTAAAGCGGGCTTCGATCGGCGGTGGCAGAGCGAGCTCATGCACATAGGTGATGAGACCAGGCGAGCCCAAAATTGCTAACGATCCCAGATGAAGTTCAACTAATTTCCCTATCCTACAGCCAGTAGTGCCAACTATCTGGTGAAGTAAACACCAAGAGCAGGGAGAAACTAGAGGAGAAGATAGATGTATGCCAACATGGGCTCGTCGCTCTGAACGTCCGTTCATGAATAGAGCGCCAACGACATGATTCGGACACATTTTAACAAAGTTAGAGCAAATTTACGAGGGTATCATAACACCCAACACCACTACCACCTAAGCCATGCTCAAGTGCACACTCAGGGATAACCAACAGTACAAAGAACATGAAGTTGGTGTCTAACAATTTTTGTTAGAATTTGGATGTCAAAACGGCATTGTCTACTTCTGTTTACACAAAATTTTGGAAGAAGTGTCACAGGGACTCGAAAGCTCCTAAGATCATGGAGTGGGGATCGTTATTTGGTAGATCTATTCCTGAGAGAGCATAACCTTAACTGTGCATTATGCCTGAATCAGCTGTTTTAGCCGATATCGAGTGCTTTCATGAACAGTTCGCATCACAAGATCGTTGAAATAGCGATATGTTGAAAGATGTGTTAGCCCCTTGATCTTATTATTGTATTACGGCCTACATAATTCTGCCCCATGCCCCACTAATATTAGTAATAAGTTAGGGTCATCGAGTCTATTGTTGTTTCTACGGCCTGCATGATTCTGCCTCATGCCCCACTGGTTATAGCAATAGATGAGATCTAATATGTTCAGTAGATTTATCTCTATTAAATGATTGAATGATGATGAACTGTTTCTTTTATAAAGGAGTTCGGTTACTTGCAGTCATTGGCTTAGCATGGACTAATTATTATTAATATCTTATTGCCATTAACCAATATTTGTTTAAACAATGATATTCATCTAGAGTGATAGCCAATTCTTCTTATACAACCCCATGAGCTTTAACCGATTTATTCTTATGAATATACTGGAATCGACTATTTAGTCGATCTCCTTTCATATCGGCTCTCAGAGCCGCACATTTGGGACTGTCTAGCAATACTGGCATGTTCCGCCCTTAATAACTGATAAACTTTCTCTCCTTATCAATTGCAGGGTCAAATTGACTAGCATGTCTCGAGAGAAGTGTGCAAGATCGACCGACCCCTGTGCTGAAGTTAGGCGGATCTCCAGCTCCATCGAGCAGACGCTTTCGGCTTACTCGTGTGTCCTCGGCACGAGATGAAATTCCATGTCAACACAAGTTTCTAGCACGCTCGGTGGGACCCCACAATCATCATGGCGGTTCACAACAACAAAGACATCCTTATGCTACATTATGAAGATCTACCTGATGGAGATAAAGATGTCATCAGCAAAGCTATAGAAGAGTTTCAAAGCAAATGTTTTTTTCCTACACCAAAACACGTGACAACATAATTGTTCAGAAATTTTCACTTTCGAGAGTTCTATTACACAGGCAGACAGATACAACTAAAGCTGAAGACAGGCGTTTCTTTATGAAAGTTGTAGACAAATCTGTTCATGATGCCATATCAAGCCAGAATGAAGCTTTCTTGGACACATTCCACAACGCCTTGAAAGAAGCGATTCACGGGTTTCTAGTTGGTCAAGTCGGGCCAACTTATTACAACATTCCAGATCTGTCGACCCAAGGGACTAATCAAGTTGGTACCAGCCATCAAGAAGCAGCACCAGCTGGTAATGGTGATATTCAGGCAGTTCAGGGTTCATCTGAACAGGCTCAACGAACTACTACGAATTAGATACAGTATAATCCTGGACCACTAGTACAACATGTGCAACAGCCGACAGGGCAAAGTCAGAACCAGGTGATCAATTTTGGTACATCAGGCCACATACCATCATTGGCTCAAAAAATAGCACCATCAATTCAAAGGATATGTAGAGATATAGATCCTTATGTCTATAATCAGAGACTTCAAGCAGCAAGCCAGCAAAGGACCTAAGAGATAGAGGTTCCATAAGGATATCACTATGGATCAGACTATAACACCCTTCACATGATTCCAAATCTAGGGTATCAAGGCACATGAGATTTTAATCCATAGATAGGTCAGCAAGTACAGAGAAATCCAAATTCAAATGCTGATGAGTTGCTGTTGAAGGTGACCGAGATGATGAAGAATCAGTTCGGTCTGAAGCCAAAAAGCTGACCTTCTTGTACAAATGCCCATATCCAGAATGGTATGATTTGGTTGCCCTTCCCACAAATTATAGGCTCCCAGAGTTCGCTAAGTTCACTGGCCAAGACAGTACAAGCATGATAGAACATGTCAGTCGGTATCTTACACAATTGGGTGAAGCATTAGATGAGGATGCTCATCGAGTTTGTTTCTTCTCCTTGTCCCTATCAGGGCCAGCCTTCACTTGGTTTTCATCATTGCCAGTTAATTTCATTGCCAATTGGGCTGACCTAGAGAAGAAGTTTCATAAATATTTTTATACTGGGACCGAAGAAAAGAAGATAACCGATTTGACAACTATAAGGCAGAAGACTAATGAATCGGGCACTGAGTTTCTTCAGAGGTTCCAAGAGACTAGGAACTTGTGCTTCTTATTAAACTTGGCTGATGATCAACTAGCTACTTTAGCTGTTCAAGGAATGCTACCAATGTGGAAAGAAAAGCTGCTGGGACAAGAATTTGACAACTTGGGTCAATTGGCTCAATGAGTGGCAGTGCTCAATAGCCAATTCTAGAGTATGCGCAGAGATACCCGGTTCCAGAAGAGTACCACAGTGGCCGAATCTTATAATCCATACTCAGTTGATAACGACTATGAAGATGAAGAAGAAGAGGTTGCTACAGCTGAATGGAATTGGGGCAAGAAAACGGTAATGGTGCCAAATCCTTGGAGAAGAGGAGTCGAGAAGAGCTATGACTTCGATGTCACCAAATCAGATAAGCTTTTCGATTTCTTGCTTGAGAAGGGGCAGATCAAGTTGTCCGATGGTCATGTTATGTTGTCCCCTGATCAGTTGAAGAATAAGAAGTTTTGCAAGTTCTATAATGCTACTTCTCATTCCACTAATGAATGCAAAATCTTTCGGCAGCATATACAGAGGGCTATTTAGCAAGGGAGGCTCAAATTTGATACACCTCGGAAAATGAAAGGTGATGGTAATCCTTTCCCAGGAGATCAAAACATGGTTGATGCTGGGCTACTCAAAGGAAAGACTAAGGTCCTAACATCAATCAAATCAAAAGAAGCTAGAATAGTCGATCCCAAGATGCAAATATCGGCCAACGAATATAGGGAAATTAAAAGACGTCACGATGAGCAAAAGAGCCGATATGAGCAGGGAGGAACGTCAAAAGCAGGGATGACAAAGCCACGAGTTACATCTCAGATTCTATTGAATAAGTGGTAGAGGTAGAAGGAAAAGGATTATCAGAGTTGGTTAAAGGATCAAGAATACCAGCGTTAACTAGAGAGAGAGAGGTATGAAAGGAAACAAGTCGAATCACATTGGAATTGTCATTTCTTCAGATATTGCTGGAATGAAGGTTTGAAGTTGCCTACCAGACATGACTATCCAGAATGCAGCAATCAGTATTGGGAGTTTAGGCAATCTCAAACCAACCATCGGTCTATCCGTACTTAAGATGCATATCATCATAATAACATGGATTGACGCTTAAAAAATGGAAGTATTCATAATCGGCTTGGAAAGCGAATTGTTGACCAAAACTGGGCTGATCATGGAGAAGAAGGCAATGAAAGAAAATATATTTGGCCATATCATCATAATAACATGGATTGACGCTTAAAAAATGGAAGTGTTCATAATCAGCTTGGAAATCGAATTGTTGACCAAAACTGGGCTGATCATGGAGAAGAAGGCAATGAAAGAAAATATATTTGGCAGGAAGGCCAATGGTGTCCAGGAGGTTTAATAAGAAGCCAGAAGAGTAGAGTACAACACCTAAGGAATAAAGAGATGGAACAGGCTCAGGCATCCGGTAAACCTCAAGTATGGCGTACTAAGCAAACAACCGATAGAAAGCAACCATCGGCTAATATCCAAATGGCTTTTCTGTTGCCATCAGAGTTCAAAGCTCCGGCAGATCAAGAAGTTTATTCGGATTTTGATGAATCAGACTATGAGGAGATAATTGCCAAGTTAACAGTTGTACAGCAAGCAATATTTGATAAACCAGTCAAGCATCGGCACTTAAAAGCTTTATATATGAAAGGTCTTGTTGATGGAAAGCCGATGAACAAGATGTTTATGGATGGAGGTGCTTCTGTCAATCTTATGCCTTACACCACTTTTCGTATGCTTGGCAAGGGACCAGAAGATCTGATGGAGACTGACATGATGCTTAAGGATTTGGAGGTAATGCATCTAAGGCCCGGGGGGCAATAAATATTGAACTAATAAATGGAAGTAAGACTCTGCTCACCACGTCCTTCGTCATCAATGGAAAAGGGTCGTACAGTTTGCTCCTCGATCATGATTGGATTCATGCGAACTGTTGTGTGTCGTCGACCTTGCATCAGTGTTTGATTTAGTGGCATGGAGATGATGTTGAGGTGGTTCGCGCTGATAAATCTGTGAGCATCACAATAGCCAATCCAGTCTTTTGGAAACTAGGAGACTTCGAATGCTTTTCTAGCAAGTTATGGGAAGGAGGTTTCACTAAGATCAGTAATGAAAACCAACAGCCGATGCAAGCGACCGGCTCTGAGAGTTTGTTTTAGTAAAAGTTAGGGCTTCATGTCGGCCATTAAATTAAGGAAAAATAAGCATTAGTCCTGAGTATGGGTTTAGGCCGATGTATGAATGCTAAATGGAATCCTAAGTGCGGAACAGAATTGATGGATTTCTTAAATGAAGTTTTGTTGCACTTAACGAAATGCTTGCTCCAGATTGATCAATCGTCTAACCTTTGGTATGAAAAGTTCTACGGCAAAATATTTAAAGGGACGTTATCCTAACATCTGATTAACATTTGATAGCTGATTCGTTCTCGGCTCTAATAGCCAGTACCAGAAAGGTATCGCCTCTAATTCAAAAAATGAAAAAATCTTCAAAGACATGAAAGCCAATACGATATGTATCGCCTATAGAGCAAGAATAAAAACAAAAAAACAGTCATACACAAGGGTATTGCACTGAGACACGTTCATGAAAAGAATAGGAGTCTTTGTTCATCGAATTACCCTAGATACAATCTAATCAAGGACCTTGTTCACCATATCCTGGGCGGATGTGATGTCTACTATGCCCTCCGCTGCCATAACAAATTCTTTGAGCAGGTCCTCATGTTCCTCAAGGCCATCGGCCATTGGAAAACCAGTCTCCATGGCGTGGAGCTCGTACCCAGTTTGGACTTCTGCCACGGTCAGTGCCATCGCCGTACCATGACGAACGCTATGGAGGGCAATCTCCTGAACATGGGATGGGATGTCTTGGAGATGAGCGGCGATGGGGGAACCCCGAGCATTGACTGCGTCTATGGCCGCGTTCGCCGCTAGTTGGAGAGACTCTAACTGTACCGTCAGGGCTGACAATCATAGGAACAAAAAGACTATCAAGATAAAGATAATGGAAATTAGAATGAGGCATTCCTAGAATTCATCTTACCCGCCACCATGGCGTTAGACTTGGCCAGCCACGCTCGGACGGCGCTGGCCTCCTCCTCAGCCGTGTGAAGGGCGGTCTAAGAGACCCCGAGGCGAATCTCAAGTTGGTTGTTCTCCCAAGTCACCTCGGAATAACGATTCTGAGCCACCCTCCACTCATGAAGGTAGGGTCGAGCATCGTCACCATTGTAGGAGTCAGAAGAATTCGACGACGAGGACGGCATAGAAGATGCAGCATCAGAGGGGCCACCGGCCCTAGGGAGAGGATGAAGACTGTCATTCACAACAAACCTATAGGCGAGTCAGAATAGTTCATCATCATAAACATGCAATGTCAATCTCACCTCATGCGCTGGAGACACTGGTTCATCGGCATGTTCTCCTCCGGGATCTCCTCCGCCACGCACTTGCCTCAGTTGTCCTCACCGGCCATGAAAAATGATTAGATCTATGGAAGGGAGAAAGAAAACCGCTATAGGGTTTCGGCAGGTGGAGAAGAGCAAAGGAACAGTTGCGAGTGGAGATGTGTTCGAGGCCGAAGCCATCGGCTGGTATTTAAAGACATGAAGCGAAGAGGTGGACGCATCGGGGGGCACAAAAGGCAACCGCAATTAATGGAAGGCGAAGCGCCACTTCACTAATGTCGATGGGAATATGGTGTTGGGCAACTGAGGGCAGGAAATCGAAGGGTTCTCTTAATGAAAGCCGTGTTTTTAGACTTAATTAGATTAAGATTAGAAGTCTAGGATCAGCTGTATCAAATCGACTCTTTAGCTGAAATAAGAAGCATAATTAAATAACGGAGAGTATGATCAATTCTACACAAGATACGCGTTGACATGCAGATTTCAAGTTTGGAACATCATGGATCACTCTCAACATTTCTAGCCGAATAGCATCAGCTCTCGTAATCTGTTGTTTGCCTTCTTTGGCTGATCCAGGGATGCTCTTGAGGATGTACTTATGACGGTCAATGGCAATAAGACTCCAGAGAAAGCTGGGGATGGATTACCCTTGATGGCCAAGAGCAAGATAGCCGGTATGGTCGCCTAATCGAGAGAGACCTTATCTGATCAAACATTGTGCACCTGGTAATATTTACATTTTGGAGACACTGAGAGGAGAAGAGGAATTCAACAGAGCAATCAAATGGAGAATATTTAAAGGAATATTACCCTAACATTTGGATTAATACTTGACAACCAATTTGCTCGGCTGTCAGCTCTAATAGCCGATACCAGAAGGGTATCGCTTCTAGTGCGAAGATAAACCTAGAGGGGTAAAAGTTGGTACGATGTGTATTGCCTGTAGGAGTGAGGCAAACATGGACAAAGTGATGCATGAAGAAAAAGGAAAATCATTGAAGATGAGGGAATTGTTTGCTGATATCACTTATTACAAGCTACATACCAGAAAACACTTTGTTTACTATATCAATGGCCTGGGGGGTCAAGGCTACAGAGTTGGCGGCGTCGAAGAAATCCTCGACCAGGCGCTCATAATCTCCAGGGTATCCGGTGGCTAGAGCTCCATAGGGAAGAAGCCAAAGATCATGGCCAGAGAGAACTTGCGCAGCAGCCAATGCCATGGCGGCACCACGACGAACGCCATGAAGAGCAACTTCTCTGACGCAGTTCGGGATGTCGTGCAAGCAAACCACCGAAACGATGCCCCTAGCATTGACAAATCCCGCCGCATGGTCCATAGCTAAACGAAGGCTTTTCAGCTGAGCCGATAGATCTAAAGGATTTAAGGAAGAGGTGATCAGGATCTTGGAGGCAAAACTTAAGAAGGAACAGAAAATTATGGTAAATGTCTCACCAGCGATTCTGGCTTCAGCCTTGGCCAGCCTCTCTAGCACCGGGTTGGCCTCAGGGGGTGATTGGCCCTAGACTATGACCAGAGCTGACTCCATAATAGAAAGGCAGTCAGCAAGTTTCTCGCCGGTCCGATCAATGGAAGCGATCAGGTCATCGTTATCTATCGGCCTCCTCGGATAGCGGGGGAGCTGGCAATGAATTGGTGCTGAGGATGACTCCAAAGGCTGAGCAGAGTCGGCCCTCTACTCTAGAACGATAGGAGCATCGTGAGGTGCACCCTCTTGATGATGGATGCGCTGGCGTGATGACGCAAATCCATCGAGAGCCTCCTCAGCAGACCTCTTGCTGTTCTCCATGATCTCAAACCTACGGAAAAGCAGGAACTATACTAAGGATGCAAAAGGTTTGAAACGAAGTGGGTTGTTTTTCAATCCCCAGCCGTGGCCCATATATATAGCCCAGGAAGGCGAGGAGATAGGTTTCACCGGAGGTGTGAAATTGAAATTAGATATAGAAATGGATCGACACTCTAGAAGTTCAGGGGACAGATGACAAAGAAATAATAGACTCAGACTTATTGCTTCCCCAAATTACAAAATATAGTGGAAGAACTTACATTGACCAAAGACCGACTCACCAAGGCTTCTTTGGATCGAAGGGAGTCTAGGTCCCCACAAGGCCGAAGGTCATCGTGAACCGAGTCACGTCGGCCCATTGATAAAGTTGTGCTAGGAGAAGGGGAAAGGTCGTCCGCCTAATAGATATCCAACTGATTTCTCGATGACTGGGAAATTGTGGGAAAGAAGCCTATGGCTTTCCCGATGGACGTTTGGTGGAACAAACAAGGGAATGGCGTCCACACATTTTAGCCCTTGCAAACACTAGAACAGCTCTGCAAGCATGGTGAGAAGACACAGGTGATATCACAAGACTTCTTCTAGCCGCAGTAGGTGATCCTCTTGCTCGACAAGATGCTAGAATGGGCGACACAATCACCCTACGCACAAGAATTCTTCTAACTGCTCAAGATCTTCATAGCAAAAGGATAGACCATGGAGGGTTCGGCGGAGTCAGAAGCACTCGAGGGGGCAGATAGAAGAGAAACATGGTTGAATTGTTGAGTTGCTCTCGCTAGGGTCGGATGGTCATTTTATAGCTGGCTTGGAAGGATGAATCCAAGCGCCCGTGAAGCAATGATGCTCTCGTAAAACTTTGAAGCATGGGCTCATGAGCTGACATAGATTGTGACAAACAGTAGACCCAGATCAAGATTCTTTACCTATGACTGCGGACTTATCGGGGGCAAAGACATGATAATTTTAGAATAAAATTACTTTTATCTCAAAATTGGGGCATGTGTTTACACCAAAATTTGGAAGAAGAGTCACAGGGACTCAAAAGCTCCCAAGATCATGTCATCAAGGAATCAATTGCGTGCAGATTGGAACCAGCTGATTCGAATTTAAAATTGGAATCAGCTTTCTTTAGATAGCACCAGCAGATAACGACAAAGGCTATGATTGGCGCCAGGACGAGACATGTTGGACTCTACAAAAAGGGAAAGATTAGAGTCCAAGTTATCTTAAATTAGGAATGTTTTCTCTAGGGTCAAAAATTGTGATGAGTCATGCTTAGACAGGAGTCATGCGTAGGTCCTGGGTATAAATATCAAAGCCCGACTATTGTAAAAGACACACAATTAATCCAATACAAGTTATTTACTTTTTTCGACTCCGACCACCCCTTAGGAGTAGGAGTAGAGTAGATCTTGGCGAGTTCTTCAGCAAGTACGGCTGCATCGATCCGATCGACATCCATTGCTTGTCTATAAGTACCGTCATGGCTTATACCTCTGTTCATACGGCTGCATCGATTCGGTCGACCTCCACTATGACTCTGGTATAAGTTAGTTATCGACTCTTGACTAGTTCAAGTACGGCTGCATCAATCCAGTCGATCTCCACCGCTCGAACTAGATTAAGGTCAAGTTATCAGCTCTATCTAAGGGTGACATTCCTTCTGATAGATTCATTAAGTTACCGATATTGCTTGTTGCTTCCATTATTTATTTAATTACAGAATATCACTTCTCCCGATTGGGATTGATCTAGATCAGCCTTATATCTTTTTTAACCCATCGTTTATTAATCTAAACTGATCTAATTTGTACTTTAAACAATGAGTTATGTTTTATCGGTTGTTTTACGTCAATCTTGATCGTGTATAGCGTGTGGTTAAGGCATGTTTGATCTTGAGTAGATCTATTGGCTAGCGAAAACTGTTTCATGGCCCGTTATCACGGCCTGTGTGATTCTACCTCACACCCCACTGTTAGCACCGTGGAGTGGAGATCGTTATTTGGTAGATCTATTACTGAGAGGGCATGACCTTAACTGTGCGTTATGCCTGAATCGGCTGTTTTAGCCAATATCAAGTGCTTTCATGAATAGTTTGCATCACGAGATCATTGAAGTAGCCATAGGTTGAAAGATGTGTTAGCCCCATGATCTTATTATTGTATTACGGCCTATATGATTCTGCCTCATGCCCCACTGATATTAGTAATAAGTTAGGGTCGTCGAGTCTATTATTGTTTCTACGGCCTGCATGATTCTGCCTCATGCCCCACTGGTTATAGCAATAGATGAGATCTAATATGTTCATTAGATTTATCTCTATTAAATGATTGAATGATGATGATGAACTGTTTCTTTTATAAAGGAGTTCGGTTACTTACAGTCATTGGCTTAGCATAGACTAATTATTGTTAATATCTTATGCCATTGCCATTGACCAATATTTGTTTAAACAATGATATTCATCCAGAGTGATAACCGATTCTTCTTACACAATCCCATAAGCTTTAACCAATTTATTCTTATAAATATACTGGAATCGACTATTTAGTCGATCTTCTTTCATATCGGCCCTTAGAGCCGCACATTCAGGACTGTCTAGCAACACTGGCATGTTCTGCCCTTAATTACTGATAAATTTTCTCTCCTTGTCAATTACAGGGTCAAATTGACTAGCACGCCTCAGGAGGAGTGCGCAGGATCGACCACCCCTGTGCTGAAGCTAGGCGGATCTCCAGCTCCATCGAGCGGACCCTTTCGGTTTGCTCGTGTGTCCTCGGCACAGGACAAAATTCCATGTCGACAACTTCCTTTTTCTGACTTCGAAAGGTCGAAAGCTTCAATTGGAGCTAAGCAACTTTTAACACTTTTGCCCTAATTTCTAAAAGGCCTAACCCTATTAACCTCGATCAACCCGTACTCCCTGCAATAGCCCATACTTCCTACTAACCCATAGGAGCAAAACATTTGAGCACCTTTTAACTATTTTACGCAATTTAATTCATCAAAATGATATTTTAAAAACAATCCAAATTCTTGCCAATTCAACGAAAGTTTCCGTTAAATCACGGATTCGATGTTTGATCTCCAAAAAACCCTAGTTACAATATTCACTTCAAAAATTACAGTTGCATTCTTATCTACCCTATTCGCTCATCATTTTACAGAAACACTATACACAAGTTATATCTTGTTTTTGTTTACCGAGATCGCTTTCCCATTTCATACGTGTTCTAACTTGTTAAAAATTCAAAAACCCGTTCGGCTTGATTTCTCTGAGACCTTAACTTAGGTGCTAAGTCAGCTCATCACAACCGAGGTGTTACAACCTTCCCCCTTAAAAGAATCTCATCCTAAGATTCGGAGCAAGAACCAAAAGGGAAAACACGATTACATTTCATAGACCTGAAGGTACACAGGAGGTTACACGGCTTCGTCCATTAAACCACGCAAGGATTTAGGGATACACAATTAAGAACAGACCTAGTACAACCAAAAGCTTAATCCAGGAGTCGAGATAGATGGGGACAATGGAGAAACAAAAAGAAAATGATTATCCAAAACATGGCGTATGTCCAACAGATCTAGAAACAGGAGACTGAGAACTCAAACATCATGAATCCTAAGACCAAACTAACCAACGGTGGACTTGAACTTCTTTGACAAAAACCATATCCCTTCTTCTTCTTAGATTACACAATCACCTCTGACTGGCGACCCTAGTTCCACGAATGATGGCTGGATCTCATAGCTCTACTTTGGATTCGATGGGAATGGGGATGCAAGAGGAGAGCAAGGGCATCTTATAGTGGCAAACGGAGGTAGGGAAAAAAAGTCAGCCATGGTGCGCTCTCTGCGCAAGCTTGAGAGGAGGGAGGATAAGGGAGAGGGGAGGGGATTCACTCGGCAGGGGAGGCGTGCAGGCGGTTGTGTTCCCAAAAGAAGAAAAAGGAGAGAGGAAGGGAGGGGTCTGGTATGGAAGTGAGGACGGGGATAGAGAGCCAATAGGGTGCTAGGAAAAAGGGAAGCGCACAGTGCATGAGTATGGTGGATGCAGCATAATGCCATGGTCACACGAGAATGGGGTACTAGTGGACCCTGACACTAACGGCGTCTAAAGATGGCAATGGGGACCCGCGACCCGATACCCGATGAGTATTTACTCCATTAGGGTCTAAATATGGACTAAGCACACTACCCACGGGTATGTAAATGGGCCAAACCCTTCACTCATCGGGTACGTGGGTATGGGTATGTTCCAGCAATCCCCGTACCCATTTACCCATGGGTGAAAAATACCCGGCCAAAAACTAAATAAGCCCACTAGCCCATGTAAAACCCTAGGTTCACCCGCCGGTCCCGCTTGGCGACTTGGCCACTGGAGCCCTCGACCGCTCAAGGGAGGCTCGACACCTGGCCTCCCGCCGTCGAAAAAAATAGGCGCATGAGTAAAGTGTGTCGTTACCTCGTCTCGGCACTGGCAGCTTGGCACCACAATCACCACTCGCCAAAAAAACGCCGCCGCCGTCGAAAAAAAGACTACACCGCTCGCCTGCCCCTCGTGACCTCGTCTCGGCGTCTCGCGTATTCGCATCGCATCGAAGCGCCAGGAACTCGCCATGCCATGCCGGCGACGGAGCAACTCGAGCAAGAACGGTGATTGCCCTGTTCCCCTTCCCCTAATCCCCTTCATATCATATTCTTTGCACTTGCCGGGTATGGGTCTAGGGAAAATTCCCCACACATGGCGGGTATGGGTATTCTGACGGTACCAAATTTTTATGGCGGGGATGGGTCTGGGGTGGCCATACCCGATGGGGATTTACCCATTGCCATCCTTAACGGCATCCACAGGGCATGCGGCAATAGTGACCTAGCGTGCATAGTGCGGGCGAGCTGGACATAGGGCTTGGGATGTGACATCCACTCAGGCTTTTCCAATCACTCCCAACTACCCAAAGGCTAACTTTTCCTTGTTGCTTTTCTTTTCCTTCCCTTCCTTGACCTCAATATGCACCAACCTGAGATCGCGACATACATGCTTCCTCCAAAACCACATTCTCTTGTTTACTTTAAGGGAACACTATTTCATCAACCCATTGTGGATTTCCCATTCGAACACCCAAATATTTCCAAGAAGAATATTTTGTATCAAGAGCGATACAGTGATATAACTTGGTAAAGGTGTTGGTCAACAACCTCGATACCAACGCATGCCGAGCAGCGTCCTCTGTGGCAGCTGTTCCACCAGGGCCCTCGGTTTTGTCGTGGCACCATAAACTATTAACCAGGCAACTATTACTAACTTACACGCAATGAAAGCGGTGCGGTCATAGACCACAGAATCAGAGGAGTATTGCAAGGGAAGATTCAGACAACAAGGGTTCCTTTCGCAACAAGGAACAAGGAATTTAAATTCCATAACAGATTTAATTTAAAGAGATTCAAATGTTCTCCTAGGATATCCACAATTAGTTGATACAGTGCCTTCTGTTATCCAATCATGGCTGGTCTGCTCACACCTAAATAGTAACTTCTCTTGTAACCCACATAACATCATCCATGAAAACTCTAACGAGACCTAAGGGTAGATGGACGCAATAAACACAACGAAATAAATAAAATACACATTCCAAACGTCCTTATGCCGGTACAACATACAGGCACTCACTCTCCCATTGTCGACACATCTTCACCTTCCCTATGACTAGACGATCTCAACAACTATGGACGAAATACAACGGAAAGATTACAACACTGGAGGACAGCGATGAAAGACACAACTAACTATGGGTACATCTTCCCAAGGCAACTAATCTACTTTGTCAGACCACACATCTTCATTCTCGGGCTCAGCGAATTCTTTTACCGCCCTGGCTATGGATCTGCCTCCTCTCTTGGTAGTGGCTGAGTGAGGGAAAGCAAGGACTCTACTTCTGACACTTCCAAGGGTGGGGGTGCTGGCGGTACTACAACACTGGTTCTCCTTCTTTTCGGTGGGTGGACAGGGATTCCCTCCAAGATCAAGGGATTCTGCCTTTTAGTGGCCAGCGTCCTACGCTTAGCCCTGGTGACAAGGTAGGCCTCTCCCATCTGATGGGCATGCTAATCTTCGGCCTCCTTTAGGGATTTTGACATGGCAGTCTCATGACTCTCTATGGCTGCCACACTGGCATGCACTTCAGCGAGCTGCACCTAGAGCATCTTGGAGAAGATCTCAGCTTCCTCGGCTCGTTGGAGGTACTTCCTCAGCTCCAAGGCTTGCTGGTCATACTGCTCATCCAGAGAAGCAGGTACGTGGTCAAGTGCACCATGGTGGGACTGTCTTCTTGAGCATCCCGCCCTTGCAAGGTCTCCATACTCGTCGATTCTTTTCCAAAGGTGGAAAGAACCTCATGGGGGTACGAGCAATGGACTCTTCATAGATCTAACAAAGATACCACAAGGCTTTATGGGCCATAACTTGGTAGGTGTCGACAAAGCAAAACCCGGTTGCGGTCACATTCTAGGCCTCAGTGATGTTGGGGAACTCCTCACTCTTTCCAATATAGACGGTAACTTCACACCGCTCAGTGCCAAGTTTCTCATACTCACGGCCCTCATACTTAGGATGATCCTTGATTCTAAGCTTTTGTAGGGTGGCATATAGGATTTTGAGAAAACCCTCAGTGTTCAGACAGTAACTGCTAACCCAGGGTCCTGCCTTACCTGGTGGGTGGTTGCAAGGGAGGATTGAGCAGAAAGCTTGCTCAAAAGAAAAAGGTAAGCGATCTAGAGTGCATCGAGTGGTGGTACCAATAGCTAGGCCAGACCCTACTTATAATGGCAGAGTGGTCAATGATCCTGGTGCAGTCCACCTACGATTCTTGCGTGGGGCCACTACAAATGAATTGACTGAATTTTTCACACGTTCGAGGCGAGCGATGTCCAAGGCCATTAATGACTAGTACGGCAATAGGGTAAGGGTCTAGCAATAACATAGAAATGAGTACGGGGAGACATGGGTCACGGCAGGCGTGAACCACAGGTGAACGCAAAGCATGAAGACATAGTTCAGCATTAATTCGTGAACAAGGGCCGGCCAGTCGTGCATAATATGACTTGCATGACATCTATGAAGGGCGCATCTACCAGCAATACGATCATGATGACTAAGGCATTACTAGCGCGACCGACTTAAAGATCGTATATTACGCGAGAGTCAGTCTACCGGAGAAAGCCTAGTTAAACCTATTCTGGATGCTTAACCATAGCAATAGGGCTACTTATATATTTCATAGTTAACGCCCTAACTTTTTACAAAAATAGGTTATCAAATTTTAGTTTAGAAAAGGATTTTAAAGCTTTATGTCTTCATTTATGCTCCGATACCACCTGTGATAGAATCACCTAATCTAATGCTCTCTCAAGGGTACTTGTCCTCCATTAGACACTAAGTATCCAAGAGAGTGCACTAAATCATGCTGTTTCGTTAAGCACACCCCAAGGGAGACCTCGAAAATCTATGTTTTTCCATCAGGATCATAAATGAGAGAATAAAGCTTACAACATTTTAAGCCATTTCTTACATCACTTAATTACAGTAGCAGAATATTACCTCAATTGATTATAACAGCGGAAAATAACAATGTTATCAGAGTTTTCAGCAGAAATGTATATAACGACAAGTGTAAGCGCTAACATGAGGAACATTTATATACATGAAATGTTAACATGCTGTAAGTCTTTTCCTTTGCAAAAACATTTTGTGAAATTTTTTAATAAACTCTATGTCAGCAACGTAAGGAAATCCTCGTTGAGCCCACCAGGAGGTTTCCACACACAAAAGCCTTCTACCATCCATCGGTCACCTACAACAGGAGGAATAAAACCCTAAGTACTCGATTGTACTCATCAAGACTTACCCGACAGGAGGAAAATAAAAGACTCCAAGGATATGCAAGGCTATCAGGCTTATGGGTTATTGCATCTGTAGAAAGCATTACTAAACGTGCGCCCTTATATTCAATTTTATTAGCAGTCATCATTAGTTCATTAACTAACCATTCTATGTAAGCACCTATGCTACTTTCAAGCAGATGGTGAGCAATCAGAACCATTTTACCATCTTTCATATTCTAGTTCTTACTACGATGCTAGACCATAACTAAGTCATACTGTCTCATGAAAACAGCGATTTGTGAACCAATGTATCCTAGCTGGGTACCTCGAAACGCATGCCCCATTTGTATCCTAGGCACAAACAAGACTAACCCATTCCACTCCTGTCATGGGGTCTAGGTCTCCGTCCAAACTTAGACTCCAAGCCCCCACACATGAGACCCGGTCTTAATGTGGTGCTTAGACCTCCACCTTTCCCCGCCTCCAATTGGTCGGTCCAGAAAGATCTGAAACCCACGACAAGAGCGTAACGAGCCTTCCTGCTCCCATAAGCAAGTATGTGTTTAGTATAATAAGTTTGTGACCTGACTACCAACCACAGCAACGGGCGGTCCTCAATCGACACAAGCGGAATAAATGCAACCCGAGCCTCGCTCGAATGTCTAACCAAGTCCAGATACAAAGTACCATTCCGCCCGGTCTCCAATTATCATCCTGATATATATATTACATGTGATAGTAATATGATAATAACAACAAAAATATCTTTCCTATCTCTCGCGAGTGACAGGTAATCACTCGACTTCTACCGGATCCTATAGCATAGCAATCTACATGATCCTGACATACTAGTAGGACTCATAGGATAAGGATATATATATGCAAGTGGTTTTCATTCAACTCCTTAAGACTTAATGCACAAGCATAAATTAAAATGCAGAATGATAAGGGTTATGCACTGGGGCTTGCTTGGGTAGGATATAACCTATAGTTATCATTCCATTGTGGCGACACGATCATCTAGACGCCATCTTTTCTGCTACTCCGATCGACTCCAGGATCCATCGTGGTTGAAAGCATCTAGGCCCCTAGTTGGGTTTTGGTGATTAATGACAATACAAGATTACTATGACTAATGTGTGTTTTACAGATGCAATTAAGTTAGGTCATGGTAATGGAGATCAATCGGGCAATCAAAGTTGTCATGCCCCTACGATGGAAATCGTTTTGGTTTTCAAAGGATGGACGACAAGGTTAAGGATGACTAGTTCTAAGTGTCGATTGGAGTTGGAGAGACACTTAGAGTAGTTTAGGACTTTGTTTTTCCTTTGGCCGCACTATTAAGGGGGGTATGGACGGGTAGCTTGACCTAGTTAAGCCTAGTGAGTTAGGTGTGGTGCACACTTGTTAAAACTAGCTCTAGGTAGCTCCTATGAATGCCTAAGATCCTTTGGAGCAAACTTCATTCACATATGATCGAGAGTTGGAAGTGAATGGAGGGTTAAATGCTGACCGGACGCTGGCCCCAGTGCGACCGGACGCTGGCCACAGGGTCCGGTCAGTTCATTTGATCAGCTGTCTGCGTTCGGTGCGACCGGACGCTGAAGGGGTCATGTGACCGGACGCTGA